>NC_139151.1:66197230-66484456 GCF_964270905.1 Leucopleurus acutus
GGGTTTTTTCCTCTTAAAAAAGAGAGCTTCCTTCAACCAATTTGGATGGGTAGACAAAATTATACATGCATTTGGTACAGTTTTATGTGTGGATAGGTCACAGAGCCATTGGGATTTTGATATTTGCTTATTTTATGACATTATTTTAAAGAACATAACTGTACTTAAAAAAATTTTTTTTTTAAATTTTTTGGCCATGAGGTGCAGCTTGCAGGATCTTAGTTCCCTGACCAGGGATCAAACCCCAGCCCCCGTAGTGAAAACACAGAGTCCTAACCTCTGGACCACCAGGGAATTCCCATACCTGTACTTTTTAAAAGTTAGAAAGCAAAGAACGCTGGAGCTTAGGAGGTGGGAAGCTCTGAAATCCGTGTAGCCTCCCCCTCCCCCCCAGTCTACCACTTCCCTTTCATTCCTGAGAATTTCATTTTGGTTTCCCCAGAATGAAATCATTCTAATGTTAGCCTCTTGATTTTGACGTTTTGTTCAGAGTTTGCGATATCAGAGGAAGACAGAATAGCACAGTGGGTTAAGAGAAAGCAGGCAGGGCAAAGCTTCAGGCTCAGACAGCCTGTCTTTTCCTCTTGGGAAAGTGCCTGATGGCCAAACGCCCCACTGACCTCACTTTGGGGGGCCCTGACCCCTCCCTCCACCGTTTTCTGTTTTCCTCCCTGCCACCTCCTGAGAGGTAGGAAGCATGGCTGGTCTGCGCTGATAAGGTTCCTCCTTTCTCAAGCCCTGATCATCTGGTCTCAGAACTCAGAGTTGGTGGGGGTGATGGGGACTTGGGCCCTCTGGTCACAAACAAACCTTCATCGCAGGGTTAGGTCACGGTGGAGTCTGAGTTTTGCGATGCTTCCCTTCGCTGTTAGCTGTTGAGGAAGTGTCCATCCCTGTGTCCCAGATGAAGAGCCATTTGTGAGTACCAGGTATGGTATCGTTTCTCAAATGCAATTGCTCTGTACGCATCCATGCATCTAAATATTACTACAGTTCCTCCCAGGAAAGCCCGTCTGTCTCCCGGGTGGCTGGCAGTGAGTGGTGTGTGGGGGATGGTGCCGATGTTCTTAGGGGTGGGAGTTTTAGTGTGTTCCGTACTTGCACTGGTGTTTCTCTCCCCTGAGGGTCAGGGTAATCTCCCTCACCCGCCTTCTCCCATTGGTGTCCAGAGACCTTGCCACTCTTGTATTCCTTTCAAGGCTAGGTCAGCTTTCTTCCTGGGGAATACAGAGATCAAGGCAGGCCTGAGAACAGGGACTTGTTTCCTGCTGGTTTGGGGCTCAGGTTTTCCCCTTCCCTTGCAGTGGAGGATGTCCAGTGCCCGTGTCCTTTCTGCTGGCAGCAAGACAGAATGGCAGGGAGTTGGCCGTTGGCCCCTGGTCCCTGAGCTGCCGCAACAGCAGGTTTTTGGGATGTTTGCAGGCCTGAGCTCCTGACACACCCAGTGCAGAAGCCCAGCCAGGCCAGAGATGGGAGTGGGAGTCTAAGAACATTTTGTCCTGCACCGTAGTGTCAATGTGTTAAGATGCGGAAACTGCTTCTTGGCTCTGGTGACTCTGAATGGCTGGCCTTGGCTACTGATCTGAGTACTGACTGGATCTGGGGAAGATTTGCAGGATCTCAGGGTTTAACTTGTGCCGGGGCCAGGAGAATGAGGTGGAGGGGAGGATGAAGAAGTGCCTGGGAAAAAGTCACTTGGACTTTTTGATCACCAACGAGAGCTGTTCCTTGGAGGAGGGCGGGTCCGGGGTCTGCTGGGAGCCTGGCAGAGCTGCTGACCCCTTTGTTGGACAGCTTCGCCCCGGGGGAGCAGCGTGGGGGGTCAAGGTGCAGCATGTGGAGTATGTGGAGTTCATAGCTGCTATAAAGTTGGGGTGCTGATGGCTCCGCGTGTCGGGACAGCTGGGCTTTTGCTCTAGCAGTCAGGAGCTCCCTGCTTGGAGGGCTGAGAAATCCGATAGCCGAAGAAAGGGACAGAATAGAGGAATAAGCAGGGGAATGGGGGAGGCCTCTCTCCACAGCCTCAAGGAGAGGATTCAGTCAATCTCTTTCCTCAGGGAATGTCCTAGGGGGCTCGTGCTACTGATTTCGGCCTTGGGGGCCATGGGGTTCATGCTCAGAGAGCTTCTTGCCATCTGCCTGGGGTTGCAGCACGTTCCTGTTGTGAGGGAAGGAGGAGGCTCCGGATGACACCTCGGCTTCCTCTGGATTCCAGGCTTGCTGCGACCAGGGGACCCAGGACTTCCTGCTTGGTCCAGGTCGCTTTCACCAGATTGGATGTGTCTGTTACCTTGTACCTGACATCTTGGACTCTCTTAAAAAGGACTTAACCCCTCCTCACACCACGTGCATGGATGAGGGTACTCACCCTCATACACACACATGCGCAGATGCTGGTACTCACCGCCCCCCACCCACACACGTGTGGATGCGTGGCACTCACTCCCCCCAACACACACAGATGATGCTGTTCACCCCCCATATATACATGGGTGCAGGGGAACATATTCACTCAGTCCAGAGAGAATTCAGTGAAAAGCAAGTCTCTCTTCTTCCTGTCCTCCGGTCCTCAGTTCTCTTCTACAGTGGCATCTGCTGTCCCCAGTCTCCTGTGGCTCCTTCCAGACAGTCTAGGCATATGTTTGTGCCTGTTTCCCCCTTTGTTCATCTTCAGGCCTGCTGGGAAGCCACTAGGATGTGAAGCGATAGGACCCACAGGGCTGCCGAGACTCAGCAGTTATCTGAATTAGGCACACATGGCTTAACTCCTGCCCCTCTACTCTGCTTTGCTGCCTCTCCCCTTTAGGACTCTCCTTGTGTTAGATTTGTGGGTGTAGAGAGTCTGGGCACTGAGAATAAACCTCAGGGGCATGTTCTAGGTGCAGGTGATATAGGCAAAGACAAACAAATGTGCTAAGACAGAACCTGGGTTTGAATCCTAGGCATGTGGCCTTGGGCGTCAATGAACCCTAGTATTTTTGTCTTTAAAAAGGTGGTAATCACACCGATCTTGGGGAACTGATGTAGAGGTAAAATTAAAATATTTGTGAAGTGCCCTGCTTAGGTAGGCACTCAAAAATGTCAGTTTTTTTCCTAATTTTAAGGAGTGACCCATTTTCAGAATGAATGACACTGGCATGGAATCCTCTGGAAATTTTCTTGGTAGATCCCTGAGCTTTTATTTCCCTGCAGAAGGCAGCCAGTTCTCCATTTTCTGCCAAGTTGGGCTCTCCTGCACCACCTCTTCCTGGGGCATCCTCCCCAGCCTCTGAATACCACCTCCTTCTCTGTCCCTCCATCCCCTAAGCCCTCCCCTGCCGTTGGTGAACAGGATGCTGTGGGTACCTGGAGAGAGCTCTGGGCTGTTTATGACTGCTCGCTGGGGTGTTTATGCTGTAATCTCTTCAGAAGCTCCAGCAGATGTCTGTTTATTGCTGAAACTTCATCTTTATCTTCAGCATGAGAGAAGAGAGGCTATTTTTAAAGGTCTTTAATTGACAGGGCTGCACACCCTGGCCTAGATTGCCTCCAAGTTTCATTCTTCATCACGCTTACTCTCTACCCATTTTGAAACCCTTCAGATCCACGCTGAGAGACCTTATATGTCCTGATTTTAGGGCAGCACTTAAATTTGGCAGGCAGTTGTAATCTCTTAAAAAGGTAGGTCAGGGAAGCAAAGGCAATCAGCCAACTGTCTTTTTCCGGGCTGGGACAAATTGGGTAAGTGAGAGTAGCATTTCTGTGTCCACAGAAACCAACATCTGCCCCTTCCTTTCCCCTGTGCTGGGAGAGGCCTGCCCCCTGCATGCTGCCTGCTGATTAGCTGGGAGATCTTTAGGCTTAGTTTTCCCTTTGGACTCAGGTGGGGCTCAAGGTAAGGAGGGAGTGGAAGTAGGGTAGTTTCAAATGATACCTCCCAGGAGGGAGGAAGAGGCGGAGGCCGAGCCTTGGGATGTCAGATGGGAAAGGCCCTCTGGGATCATCTAATTCTCACTCCTGCCTCCTTTTTACCTATGGGGAAACTGAGGCTCAGAGGCTTCTTGATACTGAGCGGAGGCCAAGAGGTGTGGTTCCTGGCTCAAGGGCACCTAACCAGGTCAGAGTCAAGTCTGTTCTCCATCCTCCATTTCTGGCAGGCTGTGAGCCTGTGACCAGCCTCGGGCAGCCTTACTTGCCGGTGGCCTTTCCTTTTGTATCACCAGGCGACACCCCGCTTTCTAGCAGCTCTCCCATGCTTTGAATTTAGGATGTATACCCTGGTAACACTGGCTTGCACAATGGTTTGGTGCAAGATCTTTCCTTATCAAAAATACCTCCCCCAGAGCTCTGGGGCCTATAATTCCCACCTTTGTCTTCAGCCCTTGTCTCCAGAGGGCCTTTGTTAAAAATATAGAATTTAATTGGGAAGGATACCATGTTGATTAGTTTATCTCCAATTAGCTGTCCTCTGAGAGCTAAACCTTGCTAGAATGGGGGATGAGTCAGCTGGAAGTAGGT
The DNA here is from genome assembly GCF_964270905.1 of Leucopleurus acutus. Classification (NCBI taxonomy): domain Eukaryota; kingdom Metazoa; phylum Chordata; class Mammalia; order Artiodactyla; family Delphinidae; genus Leucopleurus; species Leucopleurus acutus. Next base: position 66,201,728 of record NC_139151.1, read on the forward strand.
TGAGGAGGGAATCAGAAAGGACTGTAAATAGGGTGCTGTCAGGGCCGGCATGGAGCACTGTGACCTAGGCTCCTTAGCTCACGGTGCACAGCTGCCGTGCCGGGGGTGCTGTGCTGAATGACAGGAGCAGAGCCTTCATCTAACTCATGGAGAGAGGTACCTTAGATAAGTTCATTCATGCCCACACATCAAGATAAGAGTTTGGAATGTGCTTTAGACAGTCGCACAGCGTGGGGGAGTCAGAGGAGACTTCCTGGAGGAGGTGGCACTTGGTCCCTGAGATGGGCCTTGGAAGATAGGATTTCCATAGGCAGAGATGGGGAGAGGTAGAGCACAAAGAGATGTAGAAACATGAGGGTATGTTCAGGGTGTCACGTGGTGGAAACCTGGGGGCTGCCTGGGGGAACTTTGGAAGCCGAGGCTGGAATCAGTCTAGCCCTGAGTGCTGAGAAAGGGGTGGGTATGGCCCTAATCCTGCAGGTAGTGACAGCCATTGGAGAGGGATGGTCAGAGCGTTCCTTCAGGCAGATCAGACTGTGCAGGATAAGCTTGTGTGGGAGTCGCGGGTGGGGATCTGTTAGGAGGCCTGCGCTGCCCTCCGTGCGTTGGACGGTTAAACTGACCAGACTGTAGCTGTCAGTCTGGACCAAGGAGTGCCCCAGGGGGTGGGGAACAGGGAGGTTGGGGGCACTTAAGACTGGGCCCAAATAAGGCCTTGTCTGTGCTTTTGCCCCACCACCCTCCCTGTGAAGGGGGTCAGCTTGGGCAGCCCATTTGGAACCCCTCAGGTAGGGTCTTAGAATATGGGACATCTGTCACTTTCTGTGCCACCAAGTGCGCCTGTCCTGCGCTTTGGCAGCTCTGTCTTCTGCAGAAAAATGGTAACTGCCCCTGCTTTTCACCACCTCACTACAGGAGGTCATTTCCCTCCCTCGAGGTCGGCCTGGGGGGGATGGGTTTGGGGGTTGTGGGTGCTGAGCCCCTGGCGGTGGGCACCCGTAGATCAGGAGCAGGCGTTGCCTGCCTACACATGGCTGAGGCAGCAAAGCTGGGCTGGGCAGGGACCTCGGTGAGCCCCTCCTTCTTCGTTAGAATCGTTTCTGCAGACGTCACCTGCTCACAGGCGTTGTGGGCCATCATCGGAAATGACCGATTCTCCCCCTTCTGTGATCTCATAAGCACCTGAATATCCCCTTCAGGTGGGTGCTGCCCTTGGTATCTGGTGCCCACTTTGACCTCCCCAGTGAAGCAGGAAGCCTGGGTGGCCTGGCGCCGGACTGGATGTCTCCAGGCGGCTGGAACACATTGTGGGGGCAGTTGGCTGACTCCCCAGCCTTTCCCCAGCCCTCTGGACCTCCTGGCCCTGGCACGGACAAAAGCTGAGCTCAGCTTCTGCCTACTCCAGTGTTAACCTGGCAGGTGGAAGGCATGGCAGCCTGGTGTGCTTTGACATTTGAGCAGGGCAGCTGGCACCTGTTCTCTGCCATAGACGTCTCAGAAACACCCTTGCTTTATGTGGTGGGATAAATTGCTTCTGCAGGGAGCAAATGGCATGAGCTTCGTGCCCATGGGAGCTATTGATGGGGGTGGGACACTAAAACGGCTTTCCTCTTTCTTTCTTCTCCTAGCATCTGTGCCACCAATGTGAGACCACGTTGGTCCATTCATTGATTGCTCATTTGAGCGCTCAATTCATTCATTTTGCCAATCAAGCCTTCTGGACGACCCTCTATTTGAAGCAGGTTGTCACAGACCGACCATGGCTTTGAGTGGCAGTAACACCTTGGGCAAGCCACTGAATTTCTCTGAGCATCAGGTTTCTCTTCTGTAAGATGGGGGTGATAGCGCTTGCCTCACAAGGGGCTGTGAGGATTAACTGGGGCAGTGTGTGTAGCACACCTGTCACGTACCTGGCACATAGCAGGCATGTAGGTGGTCCCCGGCTGGCCCGCAGGAGTCTGAGAGCACAGGTGTGGGCGGCATTCCTCTTTGCCTCAGGTCTCCCATTCAGTACTGTTCCCTAAATGGCTCTTATCCTTAAGTGGTGACTTTTTGAGAGAATAACTCAGTCTGAGCACATAGGTGGGTAACGAAGAAAGATGGGCCACCTTTCTCTTCGTGGTGAGGTTTTCTCAGTCAGACCTTGGGATCACAGGGCTGCCACATTGGTGCTTGATTTCTCTACTGTGTTCCAGCCTGGGCTTCACATCCGAGGTGACCCATTCCATCTTTGGATGGCTCCTCCTGTCACTTCCCTGCCGGCTCCCTATAGCTTCTGGCATTTGGTCCTAGTTCTTCCTCCTTGAAGCCATAGAGAAGGAAAGTCTAGTCTTTCCTCCATGTGACAGCTCTTCAGATACTGTTTTTTTAAAATCAAATCTCTGATACCATAGATTGTAAGATATACCATTATTTTATGAACCTTCAAGAAAGAAAAACTGCTTCCAGTTAAACTGTGGAACAATACTGTGTTATCACTTAAAATGTTTATATTTACTGAAAGAATTCTCTTAGACTTTAGACATAAGTTTTTCTTCCATATCGTTCCTGCATGTACATCAAAAGGAAAATAAATTATTAACAGCATTTCTAAAACGTATTCACTTTCAGAATCCAAATCTTTCAAATCACTTTTTGACTCAGAGTTATCAATATGTTCGGGTTCTTTTTTTTTTTTTTTGACATATTATATTCTGGTAAAGTGGTGATGTATTTCTTAATCTCTGTTGTCTTTGTAATTCTTTTTTCCAGGACTCACATTTCTTCCTCAAATGGTCCTTAAATGTTCTGGCTCTTGAAATGTTGAGGGTTGCAGTTGTCCAGATGTGTCACCAGGAATAATAGTCAAATTTCCACATGACAGTGACAATGAGGCAATGACAGCTATGCCCCAGCTGCATTCTGGCCTAGAGAGATTGTTAGATGTTAGGGGATTATAAGATAATTCTGCTTTCAGACATTTTATAACTGAAAAAAAAATGCACATCTCCTAACTAGTGCAATGTGATACTTAGAGACAGCCCTCTTGTCCTCTCTTGAGTCTTCCAGCTTTACAACCCATGATGTGGGTCCAGGTGTTTTCCTGTGGTTCTCCTTTGAACAAACTCCATTTTGTCCATATCCTTCTAATATATCGAGGCTAGTGCCCAGACCCATCTACCATATTCATGGTGTGGTGTGACCACAGCAGAGGAAGGCAGTTATCACCTCCCTAGTTCAGGCCATTCTACTCCTTTTAATGCAGCCCAAGATTGCATTAGCTTTTCTGGCAGCTACTTCACGTTATTGACTCACTGACATTACTCCTGACCAGATCTTTTTTTTTTTTGGTCGTGCCACACGGCTTGCGGGATCTTAGTTACACAATCCAGGATTGAACCCATACCCCCTGCAATGGAAGCACAGGGTCCTAACCACTGGACCGCCAGGGAATTCCCCTGACCAGATCTTTTTAACATGACGTGTTGCTAAGCTGCTTCTCCCCTGTCCTCAATGTGTGTGGCTTTAAAATTTAAGTGCAGAGCCTCCTATTTTCTTCCCATCTGATTCAGAACAAGCATTTCTGTTAAATTTCAATGGGTTAAATTCTGTGCAGCCCTCTGTTACCTTGTGCTCTTTCAGGATCCTGTTTAACTAGTGTGCCTTCCCTAGCATCTCCCAAGTCACTGATAAAATGGTTATCAGGAGAGAGCCCTCTGCCAGAGTCCTCCCCTCGGAACGTCACCTTTCATCGGCTTGCTTGGGGAAGGTAGTCCAAGCTGCTCCTGCTTAAGTCTCTGCCTTTTTGCTCTTCTGACCTCTGACCAGATGCCTTCTTGAGTCTAGTTATGCCAAATCTATTGTAATTCTCCATCAACCATTAAGCATCCTATCACAGAAAGGCATGAACGCTCCTTGACCTCATGTGTTCTCAGTTCCCACCGGGCTCCGGGACTGCTCTCAGGTGTCCCCAGGCTGCCCCACACAGATACAGTTCAGCGGTCTCATCTGCCAGAGTTCCCAGTGTTCTGGGCCGGCCAGGGGGCTTGATGTTATTGAAACTATCTAAATATCCTTTTCTAAAATCCAAGCTTCCCCCACCCCCCCTTCCCAGCCCCCTTTCTCATCTCAGTGTTGGATCTTTATGTGTCAGTCTAAGGATAGCTCTCTTTGACGGAGGCCATCGTGTGTCCAGAGTGGGAGCCGGGGTCCAGTTTCCCAGGGTCCCTTTATGCCTCTGGACCTCTTGGCTCAAGACGACCCCCACCCCTTCCTGCCATCCTGGGCTGGCCTCCTCTGGTTGATGCTCTGAGGGAGGCCCTGCCTCACTGTCTCAGGGGCTTCTTTGGTTATGCATCCTTCTCCCAGTGGTGGGACCTGCTCTTTTCAACAACTGACCTTGTCAGGGTTTCCCGTACAACCACGTGGCTCTATTCTCTAACACTCACATGGCAGCTGTGGTGAGCCCGGCACCATGTGAGCGCTCTGTAAACACTAACTCACTTCATTCTCGTTCCAGCCCCATGAGGTAGATACTCTCATTATCCCCACTTACCAATGAGGAAATTAAAGTGCAGAGAGGTTAACTGACTTGCTCCAGATTTCACAGCTAGGAAGGGGAGGGGCGGAATTAGCGTCTAGTCGGTTTGCCCCTAAGTCCAGCTCTGAACCATAATGGTGAGCTGCCTGCTGCCTAAAAGGCCCCATCTTCCCTCCTCTTCCTCCTTTCTCCCTCTGTCCCCCTGCCGCCCCACCTCCATCTTCAACGGCACAGTTAGAACAGCATTTCAGAGTGTCTGAATCATTTACTTCCTCAATCTTGGGTCCTAGAGCCCTTCTATTCTTTTAGCAATTTGAAGTCTGTTTCCTTAGTCTCAGGCACCAACTTCCCCTTCTTGGTCCCTCCCAAGTTCCAGAGGAAATGATTGCTTTTCCTCCGCAGTTCCTTCCTGTGTCCCCCTAGTCACTACCCATTCGGTCATTGCTGTGGGAATGAGCTTAATCCCCTTCTTATAGACGCTTCCTCTCTCTTCTGGAAGATGAAGTGCTCGGCGAGGCTGGTCAGAGCTTTTAGCCGGTGGGGCTTTAGTGCCATCAGGGTCTTTTGATCCCCTGCCTGCCCCCCGACCTTCAGGGCTCTCCTCCGGCTGACCTGGGATCCGGGTCAGCCACAGACCAGTGGTACCCACGGTGACTGGACCGTCACACCTCAGTCTCTCCACATGCATGTTCTCCAGAATATTTCTGTCTCTTTGTTTCATGGGCCTTTCACACAGACCCACCTTTCTTTTTTCTTTTTTTGTAGAGATAATCTGTCTCCCTGTCCTAGTCCAAGTCCATTCCTTTAAAAGATAAAAGCTGGGCACAGAGAAACGTGTATAGTCTGCTGTCCGTAATGGAAAGAAGACATATTTCTATTTGCATGTATGTACATCAACACCTTCACAACACACGTGAGCGACTAATAACTGTGGTTACCTGTTTCGGAGCGGGGACAGAACGGGTCGATGGGACAGGAGGAGGAGGGGCACATGTCCTGGATACATCTGTGCTTTTTGATTTCTGAACCCAGTGATATGTTTGCTATTCAAAATTTTCAAAAGCATAGATAATGTGGGAGTCCTGATTGGCGAGTTGTGGAAAGAGGATGACTCACTTGGTCAAGTGGGCTCTCTGCCTTCTGCTGCCGTGTGGGCCCAGTTCCTCAGGTGTGAATGGGCTGGTCACAGACCACTTACCTCACAGTGAGGATGCCGGGAGACCCTCCCCTGGAGCTGGCATGGGCCCAGCGCATAGAGGGTCTGCAGCACACAGGGCCACCTCCCTCCTCCCTGACTCTCATCTCTCCAAGCTCAGAAGTAACTTGAGATTTTGCTGCCTTTTGTTCTAATCTCAGTTTACTTAGAGCTGGCGCTCAGCAGGCGTACCTGGGCCTCAAGTATTGGTTTTCTGTGGTAAATCACCTAAAACTTAACACCGTGGGTTTTTTTTTTTTTTAATTTATTTTTTATTTTTGTTTTTTTCACCATTTTTTTTTTTTTTTTTTTGTGTTTTCTCCTCTGTTGAACTCCCATATTTGAGGAAATGGAAACACTCTGAATGTCTGGGTTTGCCTGGAACAACTATGTCCTTTCCTTTTCCAGACCTGTGGGACTTTACATATCATTTCTTTCCTAGTCATCCTCATCTGCTCAGCACAGGGGGTATGATTAGAACGGGTCTGACACCCTTTGAAAACACAAGCCCATGACTGGGTTTGCAGGCAACCAAGGTCAGAGCAGGCCCTGAAAAAAATATTCAGGGCACTGGGAGAAACCAGTCCAGGTACCTATAATTGAGGAAGTGACCTGATTGGGAAGGTGACTTGCTTATGTTGGACAGTTAATTAAGAAACATACATTTAGCACCTACTGTGTGCCCCAGGCTCTGTGCCATGGGGATGACAATATGGTTAAGGCCCAGCCTCTCCTCCCAAAACATTCACAGTATTCTTGAAAAGACAAGATACACGTGTTACAAAAAAATTAAGTAACAGGAGATTTTGGTAACAGTTCAGCTCATTCATAGAAGGCAAGTCACAAAGTAGTTCATGACTAATTTCCATGTGGCTGGTGGAAACAGAAGTGGGCGTGGGGAGTGTTTTCTGGAGGCTGGAGAGGGCCTGGAAGGCTTCCTGGAGGAGGTGGAGGTGGAGGTGGCTACATCTGATCTGTATCTTGAAGAGTAGGTGAAGTGCAGATGGATAAGTGGGAGGAAGATGAGAGCACCTCTAGGTGGTGTTCAGGCCAGGAGAAGTGGGAAATGGCCTGGTTTGAAGGTGGGTCTCAGCGGGAAATGAGGCTGGGCAGAGGAGTTTAGGAGAGATGCAGACTGCCTTCAATATGATAGAGTGTGTGTGTGTGTGTGTGTGTGTGTGTGTGTGTGTGCTTGTGCATGTGTATGTGTGTGTGAACGTTCAGAACAGGGATGGGAGGATGAGGACCCAGGGTCTTATAGGGAACTCTTGTAAATCCTAGGAAGGCTTTGACCTCTAGACATTTTAATCTAGGCCTGTCCTCCAGAAATGTTCTCAGGAGCAGAGAGGAGGCCCAGAAGCATGCTAGCCACACCCCCACCATTATTCTGTTTGGACACTTGCTTCTTAGACATTTTAAATGTGTATTCATTCGTTCATTCAGCAGGTACTTATGAGTTCTTACTCTGTGCCAGAAACTGTTCTAGGTGCTGCAGTTACAGCAGGAAAAAAATAAGGTAAAATCCCTTGCCACGTGGAACTTCTAGGAGGGAGAGAGAGACAATAAAGACTTAAGTTAATGTGTGAGGCCAGGTGATGAGAGGGGGCTGCAGAACACTAGAGCAGGGAGGAAGCTAGAGTGTGCTGGGTGCATGTGGAAGGAAGCAGTTGCGGGGAGGGCTGTAAGTTTAAATAGGGTGGTCAGGAAAGGCCTCACGGACTCGCCCTATGCTGGGACTTATAAACCAGCAAGTGAGAAGTCTGGGGCCAGAGGGAAAGATGCCAGGCCACAGATCCTGTGGGGGTCTTGAGTCCTTCATTGATCCTCTTCAACCCATTGGGGTCTTCAGCTCTCGGCAGCAGGGACCCGTAGAGTGTTCTTGAGCAGAGGAGTGCCACATATGGGAAGATGTCCCTAGTGGCTTTGTAGAGGATGGGATATAGGGGGCTGAGGCAGAGAAGCTGAGATACCAGGAGGAGAGGACCAGGGCCTAACAAAGTCCATTAGTTTGACATTGCCTACCTGGGAGCAGTGGGGCAGAGCTAGGGAGCCAGAACAATGGGACAGGGGTGAGGGTGAGAGTGGAACTGGCAGAAGGGGGATGATGGCAGAGCTTAGGTGGGGAGGGGAGCGACGAGAAAGCCCCGAAGTTCTTAGAATGTGGGGCTTAAACATTCTTGCAGTGACTTTTCTTTCATTACTTTAGTATTCTTTCATTATTCTGGGTTTGAATCCTGGCTGAGTGACCTTGGACAAGTTAGTTAACCTCTCTGTGCCTCAAGCTCCATATCTGTAAAATGAGGGCAAAACAGTACTTACCTTATAGGCACATTTTAAAGAGGGCGAAATAGGTTATTGAATGTAGAATGCTTAGAACAGTACCGGGCGTATAGTAAGTTTGTATATTATAGTATATCAGCTTGTTTGACAGTCTTGTTTCTCTCTCCCTATATGTGTATGTATGAGTAAAAGTAATGTGTTGGACGTATACTTTCTGTTGTCCTAAAGCTACATCAAATGAAGAAAATGATGCTTTTAAGGATTAAATGAGGTAAAGCATGTAATGGACTTAGCTTAGAGGCAGATGAATACTAATTAAAAGGACTACTATTACCACCAAATATTATTGTGAAGAAAATAATTTTCCAGTGGAAACCCTTTGTAAAGTCATCTGATTCAACCGTAATGTATTAAATTTATGGTGTGCCAGGTGCTGCACTAGACATATTATCTCATTTCATCTTTGCAACAACTGCCTGAGATAAACACTATTAACCACATCTTACTGATGAAGAAGCTGAGGCTCAGAGAGGCTAAGATTTGCCTGAGGTCACACAGCAGAGTAAGTGGAGGAGCCGGAAGTTGCGAATTCTTTTCCCTCTGATATTGACTACCTTTTACAGCAAGAAGTTACTTCATAAGTGACCTGTTATATAAATGTACATTGACATATAGGTTCTTACATCAGCCTCCCTTGGTATTTGGTGCCCATATGGAGCCTTGGGGAGTGCAGAGGTGTGGCCAACTTCCAGGACAGACCAGGGGCAGTGTCAGAGTGGAAACCCTGGCCCAGCAGTCAGAGTTGCCCAGGAGCAGGCGAGGCCATGAGTGAGTCAGCGCCCTCCCTCAGTGACTCATCCCTGCAGGCCTTATCAGAGCCTTTCAGCTGCCTAGAGAGTCTGAGATCTGTCTTGGCTCACCACGCCCCTCGTGTGCTGGAGGAGCAGAGTCTGACGGCTTCAAATTCCAGTTCCGCCATTTACCAGCTCTGTGAGGCCAAGAGAGGAGTGAATTTCTCTGTGCCTCAGTTTTGTCATCTGTGAACCCATTCACAGGCTTTTTATGAGAATTAAATGAGATGGGCCATGCAAATACTTAGAACTGCCATACATAGCAAGCACTCACAAAGACTTAATATTACGCTAATAATTATAATGTTATAATACTATTACAAAAGCCTCCCTGACCTCTGAGGCCAGAATAAAATGTCCTATCCTCTCCACACTCTCCTTCCAGTAACACATTTTTATTTTGCCTTATGGTGCAAATGTAGCTTTCCCCTCACCTGACAGTGAGTGCTTGAGACTGGGCAATAGGTCTCGATCAATGTTTTTGCAATCCCTGGAGACTTGTGCCTTGCCCTGGAAGGTTTGCCGACTGGAATGGATTCCCAGTTTCCCATTTCCCTTGCAGCCGAATATTCTGACCTGAAGCCCCCCACCTCCCAGCACTGTGGGAAATGTCTGCCGTTTCTAAGGGCGCTTTACAGTTTGCCAAGCACGTTCATGTTCACATTTCACTCAGTCTTCACAGTCATCCTGTGTGGTCATTGGTTATTATCTCCATTTAATAGGTAAGGAGATTGAGGCTTGGCAGAGTTAAGTAATATGCCCATGACTCGTGGGTGGAAGGTAGTGACCCAGGCGCCCATGGCCGTCCCAGGCAGCCTCCGTCTGGAGGCTCAGGTTGACCATCCCTGCAAAGCCCTTCATCATTTCCCCTTTGCTCTTCTCCTGAGGAGGGTGGGGAGGAGACCATGTGACCACCAGACTTTTCTGCAGTTCTACTTTTATCCTCTCCCTCCTGCAGGTCCTGTTACTTCCAAAAAAGCACATGATGGTGGGCTTGAGCTGAGCCAGTGATCAGAGTTGCTTAAATCATCTCAACCCCATTCTCCCTTCTCTGTGGGTCCAAGGCCTAGGTTGGGCTTGGTGGGGAGCTGAGGCAGTGGGAGGGCGTTGTAGCTTTTGGCATTTTGGAGCAGACGTGCCCGGGGCGGAGGTGGGGGGTCTGGTGGGTGAGGGGGGAACCTGCACTCAGAGGTGGAGGAGGCCGGCATCCCCGGCTTCACCCAGGGGGAAGAGCAGGCACTAGGTTCAGGGCTCAGAACCACATCCAGGGTGCAGGGGCTGCTGGGGGTGGGGCACTTTCTTTTCAGGAGACAAACAGGCATGTGGTCCTTCCAGCTAAGGTGGGACTAGACCCAGGGCTCCAGGATGGACTGTAATCCAGACTTATCAAACTCTAGTGTTGTTTCTTAAGTGGAAGAATTTTCCACTTGGTTCAGGTTATTGAAAAAGTACCTGCAACGTCCCGGGAATATGAAGTCCAGTGAGACAGGGACTCTGCCATGAGGAGCTTATGCACCACAGCCTCCTTTTGACCCGTGCCCTCTTCTCCCTCCTGGGAACCTTGAATGCCAGGGGGGCAGTGGTGATACTTCAGTGCATATGGCAGTGTTCAGATTCCCAGTGTCCTGGAGCTCGACCTAGAATCTGGGTCTGGCAGGTCAGCACAGCAGCACAGGCTGGGAGTTGACAAAAACATCTGCTCCTCCATCTGGGTTCTAAGGCTGCTGTGGGGAGGGAGGGGTTATTGGGCCTTTATAATCATGGGTTTTGATTCCCTCTGTGATTGTGTGACCAAAGGAGCAGTCAGAGGAGCATCTCTGGAGTGTGGGTGAGAAAGATCTCGGGTAGAACGGCCACCAATGTAACAGCTCAGGTGCCCATAACCCTGTCTCTCTTCCTCCAGCCTGGCCAATGTCTGCTGCCTCTCTCTGCCTGCCTGCCTGGGTCATCCCTGCCTTCATCTCTTTGCATTGGTTTTCCCAGTCTATAGTGCTTTCCATTTCTCCTTGGCCTGTCTCCATCCTCACCCTCCAAGGCTGAGATTCAGCCCTGCCTACTTCAGAAAGGTTTCCTAAACCCTCCCAGCCAAAACTCCCCCTCTTTTCTCCATATGCCTCCTTGGTGGGGAGCCAGCAGCCCCCAGTTCAGCATTTACATGTTATGTAATGTGTTTTGAGCACCTGTCAGACAGCAGGCAGCAGAGCAGGGACTAGGACTTTGAAGTCTGATGGGCCTGGGTGTGTGTTCTAGCGCTGGTTCTTATGAGCTCTGTGGCTTTGGGTAGGTGCTTTGATTTCTCTGAGTCTCAGTTTCCTCATCTGAACTTGAGGATATGGTGCCTGTTTCACAGGGAAGTTGTAAGTATCTTGTGAGATAATCCACATAAAGCACTAAGCACACAGTTCTTGCCTCATAGTAAATGGCTAACATGTGGCAGCCTTTGTTACTCTTTGACACGTATCATCTTAGTTAATCCACACTCTAGTTTTATAAGGTAGACATCATCCCCCCAAGGTCTTAGTACGCACAGACAGTGAGGCTGACATTCAAGCCCAAGTGCTGGCTGGCCCTGAGGCACTGTTCCTCCTGCTGCTGCCGCTGCTTCCCAAGTTCAGACTCCTAGTCCCTATGCTTTTTGGTATTCTTCACTGTTTTAGCCATGAAACTCAGCAAATGTTTATTGAATGATTTTTCCTGGCTGATTTTTTTGCAGTATGCGGGCCTCTCACTGTTGTGGCCTCTCCCGTTGCGGAGCACAGGCTCCGGACGCGCAGGCTCAGCAGCCATGGCTCACGGGCCCAGCCGCTCCCCGGCACGTGGGATCTTCGTGGACCAGGGCACGAACCCGTGTCCCCTGCCTCGGCAGGCGGACTCTCAACCACTGCGCCACCAGGGAAGCCCATTTCCTGGCTGATTTGATGGGAACCAGGAGCAGCAGGAGATGGGACCCCCGTGAGCACTCCATCCCCTTTGAGATGTCTAGCTGATCAGCTTGCCCATGGGTCGCTACTGCATACCATTCCAAGGCCAGGCAGTGCCGAGGAGCATGGTGCATCACTGCACCCAGCCAGGGAGGAGGGCAATCGTGCCCTGAGGGCAAACCAGTCAGTTCCTTTTTTTTTTTTTTTTTTTGTGGTACGAGGGCCTCTTATGGCCTCTCCCGTTGTGGAGCACAGGCCTAGCCGCTCCGCGGCATGTGGGATCTTCCCGGACCAGGGCACCAGCCAGTTCCTTTTAATTAATGTATTTATTTTTAAATCGCAGAGAATAAAGCTATGAAAAGAATAAGAACACTAAGGGAAATACTTGCCTGTATAATCCCCCACGACTGGGGCAAGCGCTGCCTGAACCCAGCTGCTGGAAAGCAAACAAAAACCGTTAGCCTGCAGGGAGGCTCTGGGTAGCGTGTGCCATTGTGAAGTATGGGTCCTGTGAGGGTCAGTGGGTGAGGCTCCTCTGGAATGGCTTACTGAGCTGTCCCACACCCACGGGTGCAGCCGGGGCCCTGACAACATTACTGTAGTCAGGATGCTTTTCACATCATCTCAGATCATGGTTTCCAGTTTTTCTCCAGAAAACGTTGGAAGCTGCCGCTTCCTTCTCCAGCTGAGTCTCCTCTGGTACCAGCCGATGTCTGTGTCTGCACAGTCCTCACCCCCACTGGTTTATGTCTGTGCAGACCTTGGCATTGAGCTCCCGGGCCCTGTGGAAGAAGACAGCTGTGTGTGCTGGTTGGCGTGCTCAACCCACAGCTGGAGGCGAGGAGGAGGGGGAGGCGGCCAGTGCGGTTTTTAAAAATTTATTTATTTAATTTTATTTTTGGCTGCGTCGGGTCTTGGTTGCTGCGCGCGGGCTTTCTCTAGTTGCAGCGAGCGGGGGCTACTCTTCATTGCGGTGCGCAGGCCTCTCATTGCAGTGGCTTCTCTTGTTGCAGAGCACGGGCTCTAGGTGCGCGGGCTTCAGTAGCTGTGGTTTGCGGGCTTAGTTGCTCCACGGCATGTGGGATCTTCCCCGACCAGGTCTCAAACCTGTGTCCCCTGCATCGGCAGGTGGGTTCTTAACCACTGCGCCACCAGGGAAGCCCAGCCAGTGTATTCTGATTCTTTATTTTTGCTACCAGGCCAGGGTTTGGGTTTTTGCTTTGGTTTTTCTAAATCTCTTTAAAACACATCTGAAGGTGGAGCTTCTTTCCCTGGAGGGAACTAAGAGGGTGCCGTTAGAAGGCCTGGAGGAACAGGAACAGATTCTCTCTGGGTGCTGGCCCAGGAGGTGGCAAGAACGTGATACAAAGTAAAGATAATATTGTTCAGCCCATGCTGTGTGTCAGGCACTGTAGTTGTACCTGCTGAGTCAGAATCTCTTGAGAAGAGTGACTGAGAAAAAACCAAAAACACCCCCCGTCCCCCCCCCCCCCAAAATAAAGAAACTCTCCATGGGATTCTGACAGGCATATCCTGTGTAAAACCCACGGATACATGCCATCTTGTTAACATCACACCGGAGCTCTTGGAGATTGAAATAACTCATGTTCAGAGAAGGAAACATCCAAGATGCTGCCTGTCCTGTCAGTGCCTGGGATGCTGTCTCTGGGTGGGGTGGGGGCCGGTTGTAGATGGGGGGCTGCGGCACAGCCCACCTCCCTTGAGTGGCAGCAGATGTGCCTGGGCGTAGAGGAGGCCTCGGGCTCAGGGATCAGAGTGTGCTGGGGAGGCGGCATGACAAGTGCACCAGGCAGCAGGCACTAGCAGCGTGACCTCAGCCAGTTAGTTGCTGAGCTCTCTAGCCTCAGTCTCCTCACCTGGAAAGTGGGTTGCATAAGCATCCAGCTCCTAGGGCTGTGCTGAAGGTTAGATGACATCGTACCAGTGAAAGGGTCATTTAAGGGCTCAGACAAGATAATTCCTCTTCCCTCACCCGCCCTCTAAATAGAGTTGTTTCAAGGAGCTGCCCAGATGTTTTTCTGTACCACAGTGAAGCCAGTGGAAATCAACTGTCTCCTTATTTCTCTCCTTGCCTTTTCCTATTGCTCATGGCCAAGGGGACCCATATCTGAGGCTGGGTTCTCAGCCCAGGCCCGCAGGACTGGGCTATGTACTTTTTTTTTTTTTTTTTTTTTTTTTTTTTTGCGGTACGCAGGCCTCTCACCGCTGTGGCCTCTCCCGTTGCGGAGCACAGGCTCCGGACGCGCAGGCTCAGCGGCCATGGCTCACGGGCCCAGCCGCTCCGCGGCATGTGGGATCTTCCCAGACCGGGGCACGAACCCGTGTCCCCTGCATCGGCAGGCGGACTCTCAACCACTGCGCCACCAGGGAAGCCCTATGTACTTTTTTTGGTTCCAGCATCTTCCTCTCCCAGGAAGGGCATTGGTCCAAGGGCTGTGAGTGGCTCCTCTCACCTCAGTTTGTGGAGATGCCTTGCTGCCGTGTTTGCTTTTCCCTGGCTTCCTGGGTCTCACTGAGAGTGTGCAGCGGGCTTTTCTTCCTGGGTGGGATTTAGTGATGATAAAGCAGCCAGTTGCTGACTGCTGCTGTTAGTGGGGACTCTTTGGGTTTCAAGTGATAGGAACCCAACTTGAATGAGCTTAAGCAAAAATGGGATGCCTCGGGGGCTTCCCTGGTGGCGCAGTGGTTGCGAGTCCGCCTGCCGATGCAGGGGACACGGGTTCGTGCCCTGGTCTGGGAAGATCCCACATGCCGTGGAGCGGCTGGGCCCGTGAGCCATGGCCGCTAAGCCTGCACGTCCGGAGCCTGTGCTCCGCAATGGGAGAGGCCACAACAGTGAGAGGCCCGCGTACCCCCCCCCCAAAAAAAAGGGATACTTTGGAAGGTTCTGGGGGAGGTACAGAGACTCAAAGGAGGCACTGCAGAATCCAGCCCCAGAAAGAGAATACCCAGAAAGGTGACCTCCAGCATCCCTGGACCAGCATCCCCTACCTAGTCCATGGATACAGGCAGCTCCCAGCTGACCCCACACAGCCCTGTACCTGACCCAAGAGGATCAGGCCTTCCCCAGGAGTTTTCAGATTGGAACTTGGCCCAGCTTGGAGCACATGCACACCCTTTGTACCTAAGAATGTGGCCGAGGAGGAAGGATACTCTGATGAACCTATCTTGAGTCCCATGCCTACCTTTTAGGCTGGTGAGTGAAGGATGGGGTGGAATCTGTTATTGGAACAAAGGGAGAAGGATGCTAGTAATATTAATAATTAAGCAGAAGGTGAATATTTTTAATTTTAAAAAAGGAATTTTATTTATTTTTTGGCTGCATTGGGTCTTTCTTGCTGCACGCGGGCTTTCTCTAGTTGCGGTGAGCAGGGGCTACTCTTCGTTGCAGTGCACGGGCTTCTCATTGTGGTGGCTTCTCTTGTTGCAGAGCATGGGCTCTAGGCACGCAGGCTTCAGTAGCTGTGGCACGCGGGCTCAGTAGTTGTGGCTCGCGGGCTCTAGAGCGCAGGCTCAGTAGTTGTGGCACACAGGCTTAGTTGCTCCGTGGCATGTGGGATCTTCCCGGGCCAGGGCTCGAACCCGTGTCCCCTGCATTGGCAGGTGGATTCTTAATCACTGTGCCACCAGGGAAGTCCTCTGGAGATGAATTTTTATTGAGTGCTTACTTTGAAGTAAAAATTATTCTAAGGTCTTTACTTACAGGCCTCATTTAATCTTTACAATCAATCCTATTTTATACATGAGGAAGCTGTGGCACAGACAGTTTAAGCAATTTGCCTAAGGCCACATAGCGAGCTAGTAGGAGAGCAGGGACTGAACCCAAGCAGCTTACTCCCAGTGTGCTCCTAACCGCCCACTCTGATGCAGACGATACAGCAGATGCCATCTCCCAGCACTTACTCTAAACTAAACACCGGGCTGTCCTTTACAGCATTATCTCATTTCATCTTCAGAACAGCCTGGTGGACTAACATTATCCCCATTTTTAGATAAGAAACAGGCTCACAGAGATTATGTGACTTGCCTGGGGCCACCTGACTAATTTAAAGTGACAGAGCCGAGACAGGAACCCAGGTACGCCTGATTCTGGGGCCTGTGCTGGTGAACACTTTGCTGGGTAGCCTTTGTATTCAGACATTCCTCTTGCTCTCTCAGATGCTCCCCTGGCAATCGGGATGAAGAGCGGTCCTGGCTCAGCATCTGAGCCTTCATCCTCTGTGCCGAGGGCTGGGCGTGGAGAGCTCTGCTTGGCACACACTGCTGAGGGGCTGGCTTTGTGGTTCTGAGCTGGATTTGGTGTGTCTCACACTAACTCATGCCTAACGCTTCATGAACAAGCCCTCAGTGCATCTAAGCTCTGGATTTCTTCATTCCACCATTCAACAGATACTGATGGAGTGCCTAGTGGGTGCCAGGCCCTGTTCCAAGGGCTTGGGGTTCCTCAGTGAGTCTCTGACTCTATGGAAGTAGGAAGGCCCTCAGAGTTCCTCTCACCTCCCTCGGGATCCATGAGGTCACTCAAGCTCACAGGAAACCTTTCCTGCACCACCTAAGTCAGGCCTACAGGGACCTGGAGACCTCATACGTCTTTGCTTGGGATTGGCATGATGGCAAATCTGAGAGCAAAGATTGTTTCCTCATTCCCATTGACGACAAAGGGCAGCGTGTCAGGGAGCAAGCGTGGGCATGGACCCCCCGGCCAGCTCCGCTGTGAGTCCCAGGCTGCTGTGGTCAGTATGGATTGAGGCTGGGCCGTGCCTCAGTTCTGCCCTCTGTGATGTGGCTGTACTGCCTGCCTCACTGGGTTGCTGGGAGGATTGTCTGGGATAGCACATGCTAACCACCTGTCGTAATGCCTGCATGCGGGTTAATCCCTCTCCCTCCTTTTAACAATAGGCTAGCTTCGTGGGTGTCTCTAAAAGTCAGGGCCTGTGGATGGGGGCAGTTAGAAGGGGTCCTTGGTGAGGATATCACCAATTAGTTCAAGCTCCTCATTTTGCAGTTGAGGAAACTGAGGCCCCTCGAGGGGAAGGAAGGTGCTTGGCCTTAGGACCTTCTGGTTTAGTGGAGTTAAAGGGAGCTTGAAGCATGTTTGGCTGTAGGTCAGATGGAGGGTACAGGTTGGCCCTTGGAGTGGCTGGATCGCAACGTGTGCGCAGGCCTATGTGGGAATCTGACTGGTGGTTAGCCCTTGTAGACTGGTCCCGAAATGCCCACCTCCATCCAACTATGCAACAGCCCAGGCAGAACCTCAGAGAGCCCCTGTTCCCTGCTGTTGGTCTCAGTAACATCCCAGGGTTGGTAGGGGCTTCCATTCCTGACATCTCGGGAGCAGGGGCGGCCCCTGGTTCTCATACCTGGCTAGACTGATAGCGGAATTCTGCACCAGAATGTCCAGCTCCCCGACCCACTGCACCCAGAAGCTTCCCTTGAAAAGCAGGGAGGCAGATGGGTGGAGACCTCCTGACTCTGTGACTTCTGGCTCAAGGCAGCAGCACAGAGCCTCTAGCTCAGGCTGGTAGAATGTGGCCAAGGCAGGCCAGCCTGTTGGTCAGCTGCCGCGGGCTGGAGAGGTGTGGCTTGATAATGATGATGGGGATGGAGATGACTGCAGCTTCCGCCCAGGTGGCTGCCGTGGGGCATGCAGGCCCATCGCAGCGGTGCTGGGACACCTCTCACCTCAGCGTGGTGGGAGAGACCGTGAGCACTGAGTCAGCCAGGCCCGGGCTTGAGTCCTGCCACTCCCTGGGGCCTTGACAAGTGCCTTCTGCCCTCTAAGCCCCTATTCCTGTCTGTGAGGAGCCGCTGAGACAAAGCATGTCTGGTCGCTAACAGTGCTCGTTCCATGCATGGCCAGTGCTCAGTAAATAGTTGCTTTTCTCCCATTAATAGTCTGAGGATTCTGCACAGTGAGTCCCAACTCCTGGGCTCTAAATGCAGCCTTCTGTGTACTAGAGAGAATACGTACGTGTTTCTGTGGGCAATAGCCCTGCCACCTTGCCGAGCAAAGTGAGCGCAAGTCCACGGAGTATGGCGATTGCCTCTTGGCGATCTCAAATCTTACATGTCTTTTTCTTTTTTTTTCTTACCTGTCTTAAGTTTTGTCCTTTTGAGGCCACCTTTTAGAAAATTGGGATTGTGAAAGTAAATCCTTAAAATTTTTGTAACTCCAGGCTCCATTTTCCAAACAGGTGTAGAAGCATTTTCTGCAAAAGAAGTGGGATGTAACCAGATCACTAGGGTGGTCATTGGAAACCAAAATCATAATTTGTTTAGAAAACTCAGCCATAATCAGATAGTCCACGCTTATGACTTCCTAATTTATTCAGCATTTTGGACCTTTCCACCTTGGAAATATGACAAATTTTACATTGGTGACTTGTTACCAAGTTTTTACACCAGCTTGGTTTTACTTTCCTCATGTCCTAAGCTTAGAAATTCTGGCATTTTTAATTTTTACTGGAGCAACGAATGAAGCGTTCTTTTCCATATCCATCTCACTTTCTCTGCAAGCCTTTGTGTAGAGGTGTGATAAGCCTTAGGGTACCCAGCCAGTGGCAGACAAAGGAATGTGTTTACGCGTCTCATAATTCCTTTCTTCACATGAAACACTTGGAGCACGAAGAGACATTCTCTGTCCATTTCCTCTTGTTGGGTAAAGTGTTACTACGGGACAAAGTGCACAGCATGTGGAACCTCTTGGTAGGGAGAAGAGAGGAGGCGGTAATGTAAGATAATCTACTTGACATTCCTTGTTGGGCTCTTGTTTTTAAAGGAATATGGCAACCTGTGCATGGCTTGTCCTGGGAGGAGCTGACTTCAGTCATTGTGATGCCTAAGAATCAAGTAAGTAAGTCACAGTGGTGGATCTCTTTTCTGCCATTGAGTCGCTCCTGGGGGGCTGGCTTCAGGCTTTGGAAAGGATAGGGGTGCTTGCACTCTTCCTTCAAGCCCGAGTGAATGTGACCCCTATGAAGAAACAGTGGCTGGCGAAAGCCCTCTGTCTTTGCCTACCACCTCCAAGGCCGCACAGCCCTCCCATGCTGTCAGAGAAGGGAGTGTGGCAGGGATTGAGACTGAGATGTGTTTGGGGACATGAAAGACCTGTGTGACTCAGTGGGCTTTGAGTGGATGGAATCTCTGTCCCTCTTCCTCTCAGCTGTCCTGACTCCACTCCCAGCTCTGATGCTGTTTCCGTCTCCTGCTGGCCCAGGTCTGTGCCAAGACAGGAATCTGGCCGGGTAGCTTCTTCAGGGAGTGACTTCTAAGCATGGTAGACCGTTTGTCCTAGAGTTGCAAATATGATCACAGCATCTTCCTCTGCTTGGGTTCCATTGTAAGCAGAGCAAACCTGTTCGTATCTTTCCATAAATTGAGCAGGTGCATGGAGGCGTAGGGTTTGGAAGACTCCGTGTAGGTGAAAAATCAATGACTTGTATGGCATCATCACCCTCATGAACTATGTAAGAGCCTTCCCACTGCTCTCCTGGCCCTACTCTGTCCCCTTGCTCTGTCCTCTTCAATGCTGCCAGAGACCTTCCTCAAAGACATGTCTGCCTGTCACTCTCCCACTGGCCTTCAAGGGCCCCTTCAGTGACTTTCTAGACCATTTGTCCAAGAGTTGAAAATTTCCTCTCCTTTCCACCCCAGCTCCAGTTCCACAACTCCCGGAACAGATCTCCACATCCAGGACACGTGTTCCCTCTGAGAAGCTTCCCTCACTCTCCCAGCAAAGTTGGGGCCTCCTCCTCTCCACTCCCCTAGCGTTTTGTTCAGATCTCAGGTGTGTCACTGGCTGAGTCGAGTTTTGTCCACTCATCCGTCTCCCCCACCAGCTGTGGAAGCCTGGAAGGCAAGGATCCGTCTTCCAGCCTCCCTGTCTGAGCCGGGCAGCACCAGGGCTGGGCACATGGCAGGGGAGCAACAGTGTTTGTTGGCTCAAGGAGTTCAAGCCCTGAGGTTTCTTCAGGGCTTTATGGCTCACAAAGTCCTATCTTCTGTCTCGTGCGGGCCTCGTACCTGGGGAGGGGTAGTCAAGTCATCCCCGTTTATTTTACAGACATGGAGGCTGAGGTCTGAGCTCTCAGACTATAGGCTGTTAAGGTCCAAGACCCACATCTCCTGTGAACCAGGCTAGTTCTAGTTCTGGTTTCTATAACCAAATTTTATAATTAGAGAGAACCCAAGAGGTTATTTAGAGCAAACCCCTCATTACCTGATAGGGAAACTGAGGCCTGGCCTGAGGATATTTTCTCAAGGTTGCAGGACCCACTGCTGTCCAGTGGAGATTTGGAAGGCAGGGCCTAGATTTCCAGTCTAACTTTCTTTCCACACCCCTTCTCTCCTCCTCTGCCTCCCTTCTGTATACAGCCGTCAGAGTCCATTTGGGGACCATCTGTCTGCATTCACAGGAGGGTGAAGAACTTACAGAATGCCCTGAGTCAGAGGGAAGGTAGAATAAAACTGACCCTGCCTCAGGAGCTTCCCTGGAGGTGTGAGACCAGGGGTGGGTGGTGGCTGGGGGCTGCAGAGCCCAGTGGAGGGGGGAAGGAGGGGAGGGTGAGGCTAGGGCAGGGAACAGGCCCCAGAGGAAGGGCAGCCGGCAGGCATGGCTGGGCATTCAGAGGCTGGCCTCGTGGGCACTGAGGATCCCCGGTGGAGGGAGGCTGGAGAGGGTGAGGAGTCCGTGTTGAGATGCTGAGCAGCAGCGTGAGAAAGGGGTCGGCAGGATCTAGGGGAAAGCTGCTTTTGTAGTTCTGTTCTTAGTGTCTGGGCAAAGAGGTCCTATCAGCCAGCCTGCTGGGGCCTGAGAATCCCTCCCGCTTCCCGGAGAAACACAGAAAGTGGAGTGCGTGCATAGAGGAGGGTTGAACGATAGACAATTCCATCATTGTCTGAAATGTGTATGGGGAGGGAAGTGTGTGCATTTCTGGCCGGCTCACCTCTATTGTGCTCAAATGAATTTTGTTTTGTTTCTGATTGACCACACTTCCAGATGGTCTTTTCCCCCATCTCAATCTTAGGGCTCTCCTGAAACATTCATTCCGTCCAGACATGATACAGGACCAGGTTGGTCGTGCTTTTTCCAGTTTCACCCTGCCTCTTCTTGCAACTTCCTAGACACACAGACTGGGATCCTGGTACTGACTGCAGGCTCTATCTCCACTGGCAGGTTGAAACATACACTTTGCCCAAATTACAGAGAATGTGAATTTTGCCAAATAGGTACCTTGACCTTGAGTTGTTTTCCAACACATGACCAGGTTATAAACTTCTGCAGGGAAAGTGTGCAGTATCACATCATTACTCTTTACACCTTTGGCTTACGTTACACTCTACATTTCATCAAGATCAGTTCATCTTCATAATAAGTAAATCTTCATTTACTCCCATTTCACAGATGAGGAGTTTGACTTAGGCTGTGACCTGCCCAGCGTTAATGTAGCTGTCTATGGGCTGAGCTGGGCCACAGCCCAGGCCTCCTGTTTATAAATTCTCTCATCTTTATACCCTACTAAGCTTCACCCATATGCAAATTTCTGAAGGGCCCAGGACATAAGAGGAGCTCAATAAATATTTGTTGAATGAGTGAACTTTGGCTATATTTTCCCTTTTTTGGGGGGGTGGGGTGGGGTCACTCTTACCCATGAATGGATCCTCTTTGGCAGCAAAGGGAACACTACCCTGTGAAGTATTTGAATTTCTTTCCACGATAAGGAACTAGTGAGTTCTCTTCTCACCCAGCCTCACCTCCGGGAACTGGGTCACGCACACTGAATAATTAATTCCTCGAGTCTTTAACTCCTGATGCTGAGATGATCTGACCAACATTGGTCTTGAAAGGTCCCTGGCAGAGACAGATCCTATTGTTTGTCATCATACACCTTCAGATGACCCATCTCATTGCTCACAGGGAATACTCTTGGCCTAATCAGGTCAGACTTCCAGCAGCTTAATTCAGTTCCCTCCTGCCACTCATCCCCATCAATCTCCCCTAGGGCAAAGGAGAGAGATCTTTGTGGGTTATCTTAGGTATTTAGGGTTCTGTAGGGACAGGAAGGCCCACCTCTCCTTTCTCACTCCCCCTCTGAACTCCTTAAGATTTTGTGGCAAGGGCTGGAGAAAGAGCAGCAGACCATGTCAGGTTGGGAAGGAATGCATGGGGCTGGGGAGGCAGTTATCAAAATACCTGCTGGGCCTGCGCTTTCCCTGAGTGACACTTGGGTCATGTTGCTTAGAGTCTGCAGGGGATCCAGCTGGCCTCGTTAGAGCAACCTAATTAGATCGCGAGGTCAGCAGAGTAGAGTGGAAAAAAGAGTAGGCTGAGGTCAAAAGACCCACGATCTGGTGCTGGTTGTTCACAGCTCATCGGCATGGCATGGCCATGGGCCAGTTGCAGAATTTCACCTGCCCTCAGATTTCTTATTAAGGAAGTAAGGGAGGCACAGAGGGTTGTGGCATCTTAAAGGGGCCTCCTAGACTCCCAGTGCCCACTCTGCCTGTCCTCGTGATCAGCACCGTCTTCTCCTCCAGGTCGCCACCTCCTCTGCTTGCTCCTGTAGGCATTTTCTCCTGGACTTGGTAACGTTGCCTCTCCCCTGCCCCACCCCGAGATATGCCAGAGTGCAGATAAAAACTGCCTGTTGCTGCCGTAGTCTCCTGCCAAGCAGCCTGGAAAAAAAAGTCTAATGATTTGAAAGTGCATTGGGGACCTAGGAGGTACAGGTTGGTATAGGAGGGGAGTGGGATTAACCTGTGAGTGGAAAGAAACCAGCCCAGGTTCTTAGGGGTTGTTGGGATATTCAAGATCTTCATGTCCTGAGGTGCCTGGACTCTGTCCAGTTGTTTGACCAAAGGATACTAGATATGTTCTTAAACACATGGCCCCAAGTTTACCATCTTCTTCCCTGGCCAGGCTCTGTGGTCAGGGGTGACCAGACACTCTGGAGCAATAATGGTTGTGGTGTTGGTGGAAAGCTGCTCAGGGGGAGCTAAGAGATGTCTCAGACAAACAACTAACACACAAAGGGCAAGGGTTGAGGAGAGTGGGTCTGTCTCTAAGACTGATGATCTTGGGGCGTGAAAGCTGGAAAGAGCCTACAGATCATCTGATTTATTTCTCCAGTTTTATGGGTAAAGAAACCAAAGCCCAGAGACTGACTTAACCAGACCCATAAAGCAAGCTAGAGGTGGAACCCGAGATGCAAGCCAGGTCTCCTGATTCCCAGCCTTGGAATCACAAACCTGATACAAAGTGGCTATTTCCCCAGTGCCATATTGCCTCCTCTCCGTGGGTTCAGCCACTGCCCTTTCCACTCCTCTCCTTGACCCTGGGCTTGATTGTCCAAGGTGTTATCAGGGCCCACAATAACCTCCTTGTTTATCGAGGCCTAATAAAACCTGGGTGTGACATCACCACGAGGTTGAGGCTTCTCTCACATGTGGGCTGTTTGACTTGTACTCAGGGATTTAACACTGTTGGGTCAGCAGTATTCTGTTTTATGGTGTGGCTTGGGGTGAAAGATTAATGCAAGACAGGAAATGAAGGATCTGATGGCCCAGCCTCAGCAATAGTGGACTCTCGTGGGCTTATCATTCAGACAGAAATCAGCTTTGTTGCTAATCATGCCTCTTTCTGAGACTCTGGAGCTAAGGGCATGAATCAAGTGCAGCCTACACCATCCCTTGCTCTGAGAGGGGACGCTTTGGGTTAGAGGCTGTCCGCCCCATCACTGTGTTGCTGGCACGTAAACCAGAACAGAAGCCATTGATTTTTTTCTCGAGGGCTCCATTTGGCTCAGCACTTCCTGCTGAGCTCAAGGAAATGTATCGTGAGCTCTTTCCATTGAGCAGGCGCTGGGTTTACATATTTTACCTTGTTTTTCCTCCCTGCGGCCCTCTGAGAGGTGAGCATGGCTGTTTGTTATATCGAGGAGAAAATGGGCAGATCCAGGTTAAATAACTAGCCCACGTCCCACAGGGGCCAGGGCTCAGATGCAGGGGGTCCGATCTTAAAGCCTTTCCTCGCTCCACATTTCACACGGCCTCTCTTTGCATGGGGAAGGGAGAGCTGGGCCAAGTGGGCCGGGCATTGACTGAGGCATCAAGCATTTATGATGGGACTTCTGAGTGCCGGGCTCTGGGCTTGGTTGTGGGGATGCAAAGGTGAGTAAGACCTGGTCCCTTTATTCCCAGGAGTTCATGGCCTGGCCTGGTGGCAGGACAGATGTGTATAGAGTCACAGCCACTGCTCTAAGCAGTGTCATAATGAGTCACACACCAAGTGCTCCGAAAGCACTGAGAAGAGAGCAACGCGCAGGGAAACTGGCACCAAGCATGTGCTCTGGGACTTGGGTGTTGAGGGGTAAGTAGGAGATTGCCGGGCAGAGAAGGAGGCAGAGAGTTTTCCAAGTGAAAGATGTGGCGGTATGAAGGCTTGATTCGGTACTTGGAAGTGAGGAGTCATGGGCATATTTTCTCAGCTGACGTAGAAGGAGTGGAACTTTCAGTTGGGAGATAAGCTGGGGGAGGAGGGGTTTGGGACCAGACCGTTAAGGGCTTTGTAAAACACTTGCTAATTATGTGAGAGTCGTTGAAAGAAACATCAGACCAGCAGAGATTCTCCAGATACGAATTCTCCAGGCGTCTGAAGTACCTTTCCCTGTAGAAATGTTTGTGGGACTTGTGTTCAGACAGTTTGCGTCCATTTTCTACATTTTGTGTCTCACGAACCAGTGGAGGTGTTTATTGATGGCGCTAGGGCATTGGGGTGGGATGGGCCACACTGACAGTTCATATTTAAAATGTCTCAGATTCCTCTTGCCAAATAAGCTGATAGCAGACACCCTTGTGGGTTCGTGTGCAGCCTGTCTCTCCAGGGATTGTTTTGCATTCCAGACGAAGCCACACAGTAATTCTGCAGCAGCTGGGGCTGTGGGGTGAGAAGGCTACTTAAAGATCAGCGAAAATATATTGCTGTTTTTAAGGACAATATTTACAAGGCAAAAGTATCTAGGAAGTGATCATTTGCCCTGAGGGTGAGCCAGAATCTTTTAAAAATCCCAACCCTTTAGAGTGAGAAGGGTCTTGGGGAAGAGAGAGAGCCTTTCAGGAACTCGTGCCTCTCTCCTCTCTAATGAACTCCTTGCCGAGGTCTGCCCCAGGAAACCTATTCTGGAAGCAGAACTTTGAGCCTGACGTACCCTTCATGGAGGGGAGGGGAGCAAAAACCCGGAGAGCGATCTGGAGTCCAGGTCTTCCTGGTCTCGTATCACAGTCCATCTTTTGTGGCCCCCTGGGTTTCGTTTCTTTACAAGGAAAGAGGAAATCCTTTCTGGGATGGTGGCTGCTTTAGTGAATGTGTTTTTCAGAACATAAGCCCAAACACCTAGAGAAGTGTCCAGCGCCTTCATTCAGCCAACCCAAATGTCTTACATCGGGATGGCAGGAGACTGTCTCCCGAACCTTGACAGAAAATTCACTGGCTCAGTCACATCTTCTGTGGTCCTCCCTGGGGCTGCTCTCTGTTGGGGTGTGGGTCAGGGAGGGGCGTTTTGACCCACCGAGTGAGGAATGGCCAAGGCAGTCGCTGGTCCTGGAGTGCTTGTCTCAGCATCTCTGAGCTCACAGGAACGTGGCCTTCGAGTGTCACCTGGAGAGCCAGGTGTCCCTCCCCTCACAGCTCTGCGGCCCCCCTCACACAGGCTCACATCACCCTCCAGGTCAGCCTTTGTTGTTGGTAACAGCTGTTACCAACCTGTCAAGCTAATCATCTCAGAAGTGGGGTCAGCAGCTGAGTGTATCTTAGGGACTGGTTCTGCCCTAATCAGAGAGGCCTTTCTGTATTTACTGTCTGAAACCTTGCATGGTTTTAAAGAGCTTTTGTGAAAACAGTTCATAGGAGACTTCAGTTCCTCTGCATAGTAAGGATGTGGCCCAAACAGTCTTTCTCTCTCCCTTCTGCTCAGACACCTGAACCAGCCCCCTGGTAACGGCACATTTGACGTGGGCACAGAGCCCCTTGGGCTGGTCCGGTGAAGGGAAGACAGCATTGCTCAGGGCTGTCTCACCCTGTCAGTCTCTGGCCTGCTCACCCCGCAGAGGCTGCATCTGAGAACCATTAAGCTGTGTTCACTTAGCACATTGCCCGGCACAAGGTAATTGGTATCTGTGGGATGAATATAGGAACAAATACATTACCAGCAAGTAAACCCTCCCATTTTCCAGCAGAAGCAAAAAGGACTGAATATCTCTCAGGCTGAGTTGAGTTGCCCGAGTGCTGTCCACGATCCAGCACGCACTCCAGGAAGATCCCTCTGGTCCTGGGCACAAAAGGAATTACAGACTCTCCTATCTCCTGGTTTGGGCCTGGAGGGAGGGCCAGAAGAACTTTCATCCACATCCAGAAATTCCCCCACTCAAGACTATGAGTCCTACTTTCAAGGCTTAAAACAAGCCTAACATACAAACAAAGAACAGTAACAGCAACAAAGCATGGGAATGTGGGCCCCGGCGAAAGCCAGGTAGAGTCCATCCTGCCGGCGACCCCAGCTTGCCCAGCCCGTCCCCGCTTGGCTGAGAATCCCATGCTTGGACGTGTCTCCCAGGAGCCTCCCGACGCGTATCCTTGTTTTGTCAGACTGCTTTTCCGCAGCACAGGGCTTTTCACAATTAAATCACAGATCCCAGCTTCCCAAGTGTGTTGACATGTCAGTAGGTTTCGAACAGCCCATTAGGCTTTTCTGACTCAGGCAGGGCTCACCTGCCCGTGCATGTGCACACACCTGCTCGGAAAGGTTGAATGCAGTTGATAGGCCGTTGTGTGGAGACTGGGGTAATGGGTGTGCCCAGCTGAACTGCCGGCTGGGTGGACACCTCATGGAAGAAACAGGCAAGCATCTCCCCTTCCCAGGCCCCGGGCACACCTGCACAGAGGCCAGCTGACCTCCGAGATCCAGGGAGGTATTATTTACATTGCTAATAACATTAATTATAATACAAACAACAAAGCATGTATAATTGCATATCAGGAAATTAATCCTGAAATTAAAGGCCTATAATTCAAATGAAAAATGTTTTAAGTCTTTTAAGTGAACTCTAAAGGTGGTACAGTGAGCGCTGTTCCATTCCTCCTGAAATAAATTTTCACCGGTAAATGTTCATTCATTCAACAAACATGTACTAATTACCTACTAGGAGCCGACACCACACTGGCACCAAAATTACAAAGCTAAAAATCAGTAGACAATTCGTTAATGGGTGAATTAGTCCAAAGGGACATGATACAAAAAGTTGAATTATTTGATTAAATATTGATTGAATGCCAACTGCATACTTAGAACTGAGCTGAATATTCTGGGAAATAGAAAAGAAACAAAAGACACTGCCCTTTTCCTTAAGAAGTTTATACACTATATTGTCCAGACAAGCATAATGCACAAAACTGTGTTGGGTTCAAGGCTAAATGAAGTGCCTCATATGACCCCATGTGTGTTATAACTGTCTGTCTCTAGGAATTACTAGATGGTAGTTTCTCAGAAGCTGGGAAGACAGAGCTTGTTCCCCTGGTATCCAGAGTGCCTAGCAGTTTCCCCCTTGGACCTCAGGCTGCAGAGATTCTGTGTGGGAGTAGGCCCAGGAAGCTGTATTTTTGGACACTTCCTAGTGAATCGTGTGGTGTAGAACCAGGTTTGGTGACCTCTGGCACAGACTCTGAGAGTAAGAAGAATGCATGTGAAAGAAGGGTCAGTATGGGATGGGGAAGCTTTTGTGCCTGAAAACTCCAGCTCATCCCTTAAGATCCAGCTCTGGCGCTGCTTCTTTGAGCCTCTCTCCAGGCTGTGGGTCACTCCATCTCCCATCTCTGTGTCCACACGTCTTGGTACCCACCTCTACTGCAGCTCTTAACTATAATTATTTAAAATTGATTCCCTGAATAGACTGTGATGTCAGCACATAGTAGGTCTTCAATTAGTACTTCAGGGCCTGACTTTGCTTCAGAGGATGGGTAAGATTTGAGCAGGGATGGGAGGAGGAAGGCAGAGACCAGATGTGGAGCATTAAATGGGCCAGTCTGTCTGATGCAGCCACAGGGGAGCCCTAAGGCCTTTAGGAATTGAGCCTAACAAGGAAATGGGGGCTGCGTGGAGGGGGCTGGTGAGCCCATCATGGGAGTTGGGACTTATACAGTGGGGCTCAGGGAGCCCTGAGGGCTGTATGAGCAGTGTGGGGTGGTGCAGACAAGACGGGAAGGGGAAGACGTGAACTGGAGACGAGTGAGGAGGCTCCCGGGGTCATTCTGGGGGTGGTCAGAGAGGAAGGGCAGTCGCAGTTCACGCCATCGCACAGCCTGAATTTTGTGGCTGCTCTTGATTGGATTTTGCCAACAAGCAGTGGTTATCGAACGTCTGCCATTGCCAGAGGCACAGGCGCCAGGCCCTGGATATGCAGCACCTGGCGTCAGAGAGCTCACGGTCCAGGGAGGCGGGCAGGCCCAAAAGTGGTTCATGCGATAGTCTGTACGCAACCGTCACTGGAACCTCCACGGAGTACAGTGTAGGAGAAGGGCGTGTGGGGAGACCAAGGTAAGACTTCAAAGAAGAGTTGCAGCCAAGGATCCTGCCTAGCCTGGCGTCAGGGTTTCCTCCTCATGTAACCCAGTGGGGTCAGGACTGTTATTATCTCCATTTTATGGATGAGGAAACTGAGGTTCAAAGAAATTAGGTGACTCATCTAGGCTCACACACCTAGTAAGTGGTGGGTCAGGTTTGTAACAAGTCT
Source organism: Leucopleurus acutus (assembly GCF_964270905.1). Taxonomy (NCBI): domain Eukaryota; kingdom Metazoa; phylum Chordata; class Mammalia; order Artiodactyla; family Delphinidae; genus Leucopleurus; species Leucopleurus acutus. The sequence continues at coordinate 66,230,297 of NC_139151.1, forward strand.
GCCTGACTCCAGAGCCCACACTGGGACCCCTGACACTCTGCTGCCTTCGATGTTTCAGCCCTAAAGCTGACTGGGTTTTTACCAAGGGAACGGAGTCTGGGTGGGCCTTCTAGATGGAGGGGCCAGCATAAGCAGAGGCACAGGGAGGGAGGCCTGGAAGAGTTCAGTTTGTTAGGGAGCTACAGATGCAGATGGCTCAGTAGGTCTGGTCGTGGGGTCAGGGAAACGGTGAGGCGGCAGGCTGGAGAGCAGGCGGGGGCGAGGCAGGAAGGTGGGTTTTGTCTTGCTCTGCTGAGATGTTTGGCTCTCACCCTGAAGATGCTCAGGGAGCTGCTGAAGGGTTTGACACAGGAACAGAACCTGACCAAGTGTGCATTTCTGGTGGAAAGATCTCTCTGGCAGCAGCTCCAGAGAGAGGCTGGTGGACTGGAGGGAGCAAGCAGGAAGGGCATGTATGAGGAGGTATTGAGAGTTAAATGAGAGGGGAGGCTGGACAGGAGGCAGTGCCTGGTGACTGGCTGGCTCCTCGAGGTGAGGGAAAGGGGGCAGAGGAGGTGACTCCAGGGGTGTGGCCTGAGAGTCTGGGTACAGATGGTGCTGTTCACTGAGGCTGGGGGTGCCAGGGAGGTGAAGGCGGAAGGTAAACTGACCACATGTCAGGTCTCTGCAAGACAGTCAGGGGAAGAGTGTAATTAGCAGTTGAATACAGGTCTGGAAAGCAGCTGGAGGTTCACGACAGAGGGATAGCTTGATGGGTCATTGGGATGTAGATATTGGTTGATCTGTAGGTGTGTTGAGGTCCTTGAAAACGGGAGTAGTGTGCAGATCAGAATCTGGGGAAATTTCAGGGGCATTCAGAGAGAGATGTGTCTGCACAGACTGAAGATGGGAGAGACCCTGGGCAAGATAAGGTCCAATAAGTGACAGTTAGCTGTAGCCACAGAGTTGGTGGTGGCCTTGGGCATGATGCCTAGGTGGGCTATGTGTGGGAGGGGGAATGAGACTGTGGTGGATTAGAGGGTGAGTGGAAGTGAGGAAGTGGACATTGCCAGGCTAGACTTTCCTACTGGGAACCTAGACTGTGAGGGGAAGGAGGGAGAGTGCCATTATTAAGAGCAAATGTAGATCTAACTGTGGTTGAATTTGTGCACATTTTTGAGACTGATTTCACATTGTTAAATTCACACATCCAAAAAAGAACAAAAAACACTTTTGTTAGGCAATGAGTTCTTTTTTTTTTTTTTGGTTTGAAAAAATGTAGTTACTTGGCACAATTCTTCAAAATGGGGGAGCCTTTGGAGGACAGACTCCATGAGACACGGTTGGGCTGTGAGCTTCTGGGGCAGGGACTGCTCTGTGGTGGTCCTGGGCTCCTGGGTATGGTGTGTGCAGAGCGAGCAGGCGTTGTTGAGAAATCCTTTTCAAGTTCACTTTTCCATGACTTTTATGCCTCCTCCCCAGCATCCTTCTCTGTCCTCCAGACTGATTACTAGGGTTGCAGTCCCTGAGGCCTGAGCTCAGCCATCCAGACACAAAGGCTCACCTGGGGGGTGACTTTAAGGGTGTGCTGGGCAAGGACTCGGTGGAAAATATGCTTTAACTGTCCCATCTCAGCTTAAGGTAGATAAGCGGAGATGATCACCCTTACCATCTATGTGCAAATGCCCCTATTTCTGCTGTGGTTTGGCTTGGGCTACCTCGGGTGGTGGGTGTTATCCCCAGGGCAGTGGGCTGGAAGGACGCTGGAAAAGCACATCCTGAGCCCGCCCCACGAGAGGCACCTTCATCTAATTTTCACAGGGACTCTGTGTTGTTTGTGACTTGCTGAAGGGAATGCTGGGGACTCGGAAGTCCACATTCTTTCCACCACACCACATAGGCTTCCAGGGGCTTCCTGAGGGCTCAGGGGGTTATTGAAACCAAGGAAACGACTAGCCTATCTGTCCCATTCTCTTGTCTTATTATAGGGTATATAATAAGGTGTATTCACCAGAGGGTGTATATGTGTGTGGGGAGGTTCCTGAATGAGGGGTGGTCAGGCATATTTCTGGGGGTTAACCTCCAATGACAAATCTGGCATTCCTCCCATGCTATGGTTTACCTACTGGATTCATTGATATTTCCTGCCTCACAGATAAACCCTTGATTCTCAGTGTCTTCACATACTTCAGGTTTATTTCTCACATATGTGAAGTCCAAATGTTCCTGGTCATAGACTGCTTTCCTCCAAGTGGGCATCAGGGAGCCCAGCTCCTTGCTTCTCATGGCTTTGCCGTCTCGCACATGTGATTTCCGTGGCTGCTATGCTCTGGCGGAAGTGGAAAGAGCCTGGAGGATTGCCACGGGAGGTTCTCATGGTTTGGTCCTAGAAGTTGCGTGTGTCACTTCTGCTCACATTCCATTACCTGGAACTGGTCACGTGGGCTCACACAGCTGCAAGGAAGGGCCCAGGAGGAAGGAGCGATGTGTCTGGTGATCAGCTGGCCTGCCTCTGCCGTACCCACCCGGGCTAGAAAGTCACCCACCCCTCAGCTGACTTGTTATTGGTATATTCACCACAGTTATCCACGATTGCATCGAGATCTCATTGTGCCAGGTCCTGGCATTTTGGAGTTTGATGAAAGAAGGGGAGTATCATGAACCAAAGGGTCTAGAGCAGAGACCACGTCCCTGATGTGGTGTGTGAGGCAGCACTCGGATCCCTCCATCCACTTTGTGTGGGAGCTGTATGGGATGGTGGTTACAGATGTGGGCTCTGAACTCTGGCTCTAGGATGTCAAGTCACAAGTTCCTTACTTCTGGCCATGTGCCCTTGCCAAGTTGCCAACTTTTCTAATTCTTTGAAAAGTGGGGATACCATTATCATTAGATAACAGTATCTAATGATGCCTTGGTTTGTTACAATGATTAATTTCTTTAATACATAGAAAGCTTTTTACCTTGCTGCTCAAGACTTCATAGAAGCTCGTTAAATGTCAAGGATTATTATGTTCCCAAGGTCTGAGCATTCATTCATTCATTTAGCACATACTGTATAGAGAGGGCCTTGTGCTAGGAACTGGGAGTAGGGAAGTGAAAAATTAATTTCAGCACAGGACTTACTGTAACCGAGGTAAGTACAGATACTGTGGGACAGATCCAATGCATTTTGGAAAGGGGTTGGCGACAGGGAGGTGGAGAGTGTCTAGAGGAGAAGAGCTTTGAAGGAAGACTAGGAGTTAGTGGGGTAAAAGGATTTGTTCACATCCATGTGCTGTGCTTAAGAACAGTAAGTATGGGGCTTCCCTGGTGGCGCAGTGGTTGAGAGTCCGCCTGCCGATGCAGGGAACACGGGTTTGTGCCCCGGTCTGGGAAGATCCCACATGCCGCGGAGCGGCTGGGCCTTTGAGCCGTGGCTGCTGAGCCAGCGCGTCCGGAACCTGTGCTCCGCAGCGGTAGAGGCCACAACAGTGAGAGGCCTAAGTAGTACCGCAAAAAAAAAAAAAAAAAAAAAAAGAACAGTAAGTATGGTATATGGTATATGATATGTCAGACTTACTGTTTTTTCAAATGGGCAAACTTCTTTGCCTCACAGCAGGATTCTCCTAACGTGAACAGGATTCATACCCAGTGTCCCTGAAATTGATGTTAGTCAATGAAAAATATGCGAAGCTCTGATTTTGAGAGACAGAAGTCTTATCTAATGACACGGCCATTGTTTCTCCTCGTTGGAGTCTGATGGCATGTGCAACAGATCTGGGCTGATCTGGACCTACCTTTGGGGAGTTTTTACGGAATCTGTACACTGCAGGGAAGAATGCTCCCTGCTTTCAAGGAACTGCAGTCTGCTGGCTGCACTGTCTAGGGACTGTCAGAACACAGGAGTGTTCTCCCCAGGCAAGGGATGGTAGGCGCTGAAAGCTAAGAGCAGGGAGCCCCTACCCAACCTTCCCTGTGATGTTGAAGCAGATTTTACAGGTGCTGAGTGAGGGAGGGGCGGCATTGGTGGTGGTGGCCTGGGGAAGGCAGAATAAGAGATAAAAATGGGAATTTGGCAGGGCTGAGCTTCCAAAGGCTTCCTGGAGTCAAATGAGATTTGGAAGGAAGACTGAGAGGAGCCCAGATGACTTACAAAAAAACAAAAACAAAAACAAAAACCAAGAAATTATGCCATTGAGCCAAATAAAAAAACAGCAGGATTCTTTCACTATTTATTTTATTACACTTTAACTCAAAAGTATTTTAGATAATTTGCTTCATTGTTAATTAGGCCACAAATTCTGTCCTCTGGCCTTGGACAGCTCCTACTGTAAGGTGGCGATGGTTTGTTTTTTTAATGCATTTTATTATATTTTTTTTATTGTGGGAAAATATGCATGACAAAATTCACTATTATGACCGTTTTTAAATGTTCGAATTCAGTGGCATTAAGTATATTCACATGGTTGTGCAACCATCACCACCATCGATCTCCAGAACTTTTTCATCATCCCAAATTGAAAATCTGTACCCATTAAACAATAACTCCCATTTCCCTCTTCCGCCAGCCCCTGTCTTTCTGAATTTCTACTTTGTCTCTATGAATTTGCTTATTCTAGGTATCTCTGCCATTAGTTTTGAGATAGGGTGGCCTCCTGGAAATTGGAATTTGGAGTTCACAGTACTCCCAGGCAGCCAATGGGTCATGAAGGTGATTTAGGGCATATGCAGAATAGGCTGCTGAGTTTTTAGTGGTGAGATGGGCTTGGTGTGTGTGCTGAGATGTATGTTATTTTGTCAGGTCCTGGCCTATAACCAGGTAGGCAGGTGTCCTTCTTGTGGGGTTGACTGGCAGGGGGTCTGTGGGCATAGCTGAGATCATGTCAGAGGTATTATCTTTCCCACTTTCAAGTCTGTGGTCCAGTGAGGAGAGGTGTGGCAGGAATGCAGTCTTGGGGACCTCGTCCCTCACCTGTTGGAATGTAAGCCCGTTCATTAGATTAGCAGTGTCAGGGCTTCTTACAGGATGGCTCTTTCTTTTCTGGAGAAGAATGGCATTGCTAGTGTGGCTGGAGCCGTACAGGCCTGAGGAAGAGAAGATGCATGAGACCAAGATAGTCCAGTCAGGGAGAGAAGACTCCAGGACTTGGAACGTATAGAGGAGGGAGTTATAAAAGCTGTGTGTGCTTCCAGTAGAAAATCTGGAAATAAAGCAAAGTATAAACCTAAACCTAAATCATCTGAAATACCATCACACACACGACCACTGTTCACTTTTGGCTTCTTTCCTTTCTCCGTTAGATATTACTCTAAGGAGTTGGGATCATATCGAGTACTTGGATTTGTATCCTGCTCTTTTCACTCTGATTTAGGGCATAAGCATTTTCCAGAAGGATTAAATGTCTTTATAAATATTATTTTAAAGGACTGCCTGATCCTTTATTGTTTGGTTGCTCCGTAACTTATGAAGCCACACCCCGTTGTTGACGTTTGCAATCTCTAGGAGCCTGAAAGAACTTCAGGGACTACAGAACTTAACCCATTTAATTGACACGGTGGCTTCAGTAAAAGCAGGTCGTATTATTTCCGTCTCCATGGCTCATATCAATCGGTGACGAAGAGCGTGGATTTTGAAGTGAGATGGAACTGGGCTCATTTTACAGCATGTCCACTCGGTACCTTGGCAAATGGAGGGGGTTGCTTGCCCCTCTGCATCTGCCTTCTCTTCAGTCAAATAAGGATGGTTGAATGAGATCATGGATGTAAAGGACCTGGGACAGGGTCTGGCACCCGTGAGCAGCTGAGCAGTGTGGTTGTCGCTGTTCAGATGAGGCTCAGTCTCCTCATGCCCAGGCCCGAGTTCTGCCCACCTCAAAGGCTTTGCTTCTCCTAGAGAGTTCTTAAAGACAGGCTTAGCAGTACAAGCAGAGATGTGGGACACTGGCCAGAAATCATTGTGGAAAAATTAAAAAATTTGTACGTGTGTGTTTGTGTACACACATGCATACAAGCATGCGTGTATGCAATACATATACACACATAGACATACATTTACACACATACTCATATATATGCATACATGTACGTGAACACACGCACACACACGTAGCAGCCACACATGGCAAATTTATACTTGCTTGAGGAAAGCGAGATGAGCAAGTTCTGGAATTACCCCTACCCCCAAAGTCCTTGCTTCTTACAGAGTAGAAACAGAGAGAGAGAAGCACCTCCCCCACAGACTTCTTGTGAGGACCCCGTAGGATAATGAGAAAGAGCCTGGCTGCCGTGGCCCCTGGTGATGTTGGCCTCCTTCCTGGCACTGTGACTGGTCAGCATATGGGTCTCTGGCTCATGGGTTCGGGGTTGGGGGGTCGATCTCAGGTCATCCTGGGATCTGTTACTGTGAGTCATTCCACAAGGAAATGGACTGAGGCGAGGAGGTGGGAATGTGTGAGGTCATTTCAAGCCAGAGCAGTGGAGTCAAGTCGCTATTGAAAAGGAGTGAGGGGAGGGCTGGGGATGGAAGAGCAAGACCACATGGCCTTGGCCTCTCACAGGAGGAGCAGCACAGAAGGCCAGGGCCTGCAGTGCCCCTGGAGTCTCTTTTCCGAGCTCCCCACCCTGGACCGGTGTAGACAGAGGGCAGTGTCCAGGCCCTGCTGCAGGCTGGGCGCTTGGGTGGGCTTTCACAGTACGTCTCTTGGGTGCGTTTTCATTAGCCTTTCCAGTCGGGGCTCCGGATGGCATGTGTAAGTAGACTGCGTGTGTGAGTTCAGCCTGCATGGAAGGGGCTTTGACTTCCTGTGGGTGATCTCAAGGGCTAAAACCAGGAGTGGGGAGGAGCTATTGGAGAGACAGCATTGATCTCCCTGGAGAGCAGCTAACAGGAACCATCTCACCGAGGCTCTCTTCCAGCCAGCGGAGGCAAGGGTGGGGCAGGCTGCCCCAGGAAGTGGTGCGTGCTCCACTCGGGGAGTTGACCGAGGGAAGGCTGGGACCCCTGGCTGGAAGGAGATTCAAAGTGGCTCTTGCGGTCCCTTCCCAACGCTGGGAGTTGCCCCTTTAGGTTCAAGTTGGTGTCACGTGCCCTGGTAGATGGAAAGCCAGGCCTCCCTGGGCCAGGTGAGAGGGTGATGCCTGCAGACACCACCTGTAAACCAGGTGTTCTGCCCATGCTGGGCTCTGCAGAGAGGCAGCGTGGGAGGCGTTTCCCACCGCCTTGGCCCTGGCTGCCTCCTGCCTCATCTCAGATGTCAGATCCAAGTAGCCATGACACAGGGTCTTCCAAGTGCGAGGCACAGAGCCGGGGGCTTTTAGTCTTTCCAACCACCTGCGGGTGCACAGGGGTGAAGACCCCCATTTCCCTGCCGTGGCAACTGGGCCCTGCCCCATGGCCCTTTGGGGAGGTTAACCTGGGAGATGGTAAGTTTGAATGGGGGGCTTGGCAGTGGAAATGAGGAGAGGGTTTGGTTTTTAGATTGCATTTACCTTGAAACATGTCTGTGAGCATTCAGGGTAGGGTTGAGGGCTGTGCTTACCTCATGCTGCTTTGAGGGAAGGTTCTGCCCGGTGTCCCTCCCAGCCCTCCTTAAGTTTTTATAGAACTCCGTTTTATCGACGGCCTGGTCACACTCTTTGATGCCATTTGGCAGGTGATGAGGCCCAGGAGAGGCAGGGGGTGGGAGTCCCCACATGTGAGTGCATTGGCAGCTCTTGGGCCAAGGAGGCTCATCTCTCATTTTGAGAGCTACTCAGGGCCTCTGCATAAACCTTGAACTTGTCTCCCAGTTGTCATGGGCTAAGAGCCCATTACCAGTGCTGGGATCTGAGGCCCTGGGTTCTAATTTGTAACAGCCAGAGGCAGGGACAGGGAATTGCTTTGTGACTCATAAAGTCACATAGGCAGAACCACAAATAAGGGACTCCAGTTGGCAAAGACCAAATTGTTTCAAGGCTATTCTTAGAAACTAAAGCATCACGTCTTGTTTCTTCCCGGAAAATGCAGAAACCTTTCATATTTCTGGGTAGTTGGTTTTATTTATATTTCATATCAAACTCCAAAAAGGCAACAGCTGGGTGGTGATTGGCAAGGAAGGCTAACGAGAGCTATTACCCAGGATCCTCTGATTTAACTAATCCTTGATCTTCTTCTTTTAAGGAAAGAGAGGGGTATCCAGCAAAATACTGCACTCCAGTTTCTGGAAGCTGGGACTCAGACTCAGGGGAACCCTTCTAAATCAGCCTTTCTAGTTCACTCACAGAACTACCTTGTACCATGGATGTTTTCAGTTCATTACCCAAATTTCCTCATATGAGGTTCCCCACTTCTCATATGAGGAACTTAAAACTCGGAAGCGGAGTTGTCCAAGGCTACACAGTTAGGAAGTGGATTTGACACCAGATCTTCTGTATAGAAAGCCCATGGCCTCTAATTGTGAAGTATATATAATTGCTTGACCTGGGAAGCTAGTACCAGCGGTCATAATTATGTTCCTTCTTGTCTTCCTTTTGGTCTGATGACGTTTGAGCCATCTGACAAATAGTCATGAGAGCTGGTCATCACGGAGTCACTAGGTGCTAAATACATTACCCACGTGGTTGAATTCATTCCTTACCCCCCTGTGACTCGAGGATTGGTATCCCCACTGATCAGATGAGAAGACAGGCTGAGACAGACTAGATAAAATGCCGAGGGTCACACGGCTAGCGAGTGCGTGAGGCCAGACTCACACCCCGGTTTGCCACACTCCGAATATCTGGATGCTTTTCTGGGAGGAGACCTACTCCGCATGGGTGTCAGAGTTATTTCTCAGGTCTCTGACTTCAATTGCAAAGCGGTTTTAAAGGTTGAGACTAAACCCTCTAGACGGCAGGGAGGCAGGGCCGAGCCTGGCACGGGCTGCGTGGGCACATTCCCAGGCAGGGCTTATCTTCTTCTGTCCAGCCATCTCCCTCCACCTTCCCATATCTCACTCCAGATAAGAGCTAGTTCCTGGAGCTCTCACACCCACCCAGGGCCCTCAGCACCACTTTGTCTCTTTCCCTTGGGGCCCTAAAATTAAGTTGTTCATTTTTCTTTTGTGGGAGGAGGGGAGGCGGCTGGGGGGGGTTGGGAGGAGTCAGGTTCTTCCAGTTTATAAATTATTCTCTGGGAGTCGGGTCTGGCTTGATAACTCAAAACAGTTCACCATATTAGACAAGGCGGAGTTGGCGACTTGGAGAATTGATTTACAAAACTCTTTTTTCAAACTAGTGCTTCCCCAGCTTCAAATCTGCCCCAGGTGATGGCTTCAGCATACATCACATCACGCTGGTGCTCCTAGGGCCAGGCTCTGCCATCACTCAGGAATCTCTCACTCCACAGCAACTCTGCAAGCTCTCATACAAAAGAAGCAGCTGAGGCTCAGAGCTTACATGGCTTGTGTGAAGCCAGGTGGGCAGTGAGGGGCCAAGCTGAGCTTTGGACCCAGGTTTCAAGAGGCCCAAAGCCTGTGGTTTTTCTCTGCACCACCTGCCGATCGTCAGAAAGGACTGGAGGATTCCAGTGGAACTCAGGTAGCTTTGCAGTTGTCAATCAGCTACTGCAGCCCTTGTTCAATCCCGGACATAGAAGTGGTTCCAAAGATAGATAAAGACAGAGGATGTTAATATGCTCTGAAAAGCGAACGAGCCTTGTTCTCTGTTTATGCTCTCTGGGTGGTGAGTCTTGCACATGGGGAAAGTTGAGACTTTCCCCATGTGCAAGAGGCAAAGTTTATGTGAGTGATGCCAACGTGAGCACTGCAGACATTAAAGGAGCCGACTGATCATGTCTTTTGGTGCCAGCTTTCCAAGTTGGTTGAATTTGTTGAGTTGAGGGGACTAGAGTACGGAGTCCCGTCTGCAGAGTGGAGCTTGGCTGGGCCTGGAGCAGGGAATGTACTGTTCTCCCTTCGGCCGAGCCTGGTGCCAGGCCCGTTGGAAGCTCTTGGGGGAAGAGAGATGGGAGGGACGGGTCCTGCGCTGTAGCCCGTGCCACTGCACCCATCAGTATCTGGCTGCCTGGAGAGCTTGTCGGCCCCCAGCAGGCGGCCCCTCACACGTGGTGCCCAGCCAGGCCACATAACATGCATGTGTGTGCTTTTCTTTCTCCTGCTGTCCCAGCTTTCTCCTGCTTCCCAGCTTCTCCTCATTGTGCTGGGCAGCCCCTCAGCTGCCTCCTTCTCCAGTCCACCTCGGCCATCTTCCCAAAGACTCGTCTCACCCCACTGCTCTGTCTCCTGAGCCCCACGGCCCTCTGGAGAAGCCAGGCCCCCCCCCTACGGTCTGCCCCAGACACCCCATCACACCTGGTCACCAGTCCTGCACTCCCGACACCTTGAACTTGCTGTCATTCTGCAGCTGTGCTGGCTCTTTCCAGACTCATGCCTTCATATGGTCCATTCCCCAGTCTTCTAGTGAAAACCACCTTATTCCTAAAATTGTATCGTTTTGGCATTTCCCTCTTGTGGCTCCTTTGGACTCCTCCAGGCTCTGTTTAACACCTTCTTTGGGCTTCCGTGTGCTGTGTTCATTTTTTACAAGTGCTGGCCTGGTTGTCTTGTAATCAACTATTTACGGGCCTGCCTTCCTCACTAGGCTCCGTCTTTGTATCCCCAACATCTAGGGTGATGCGTGGCCCTTGCTAAGGCACCAGTAGTTATTGCTGAATGAATGAGTAAAAGATTAAGGAAGAAGATAAACACCATTCTCTGCTTTCAGTTTTATAAAGCCAGCCCGCAATCCAAATGCACCCACAGTGGCATTTCGGTCTGGAGAGTGGGAAGCTGCCCAGCCCGAGGGCTTTGTCTCTGTTTGCTGCCCTCCCCCTGCCAGGCCTCTGTCGGGGGGGGGGGGGGAGCTTGATATGCGTTTACAGACCACCTCAAGCCCTCCTGGCAGCTGGGCCAGCCCCAGCTCCTTCACACTTATCTTCTTGCACTAGCTTTAGATTCTGGAAAAATAGCTGGTGCTTTGGAAAATCAGCTCTAATTTATTTTTGTTCCTTTGAAGCTTAAATGACTTTCCTAAGAAAATGCCTGAGGTTAGAGTGGTGCAGAGAGGAAAGGACGATGGCCAAAACCCAGGCAAGCTATTTTTGTGATGTGAATGAACCTCCATCGCGTTTTTCCTTCCTTCAGACTAAGCACTTGTTCCAAATAGCTCCCAGCTTGGGCTTACAAAGCACAGGCTCCTTTTGTGCATCAGGAGGAGACCCACGTGCCTCTCTCTCTTTCTGTATGTCTGACTGAGGTGGATGCTGTGCTTCTAGCAGATACTAGGAATGGAGAGGAATTTTGAGAAGTTGCCATTTGCTGTCTGTAGCAGGGAAAGACCCGCCTTCTGGTAACTAACGAAGGAAGACTTAAAAGTGTGGTGTCTAAGGATAGGTGGGATGGTGGTCATGAAATCTAGGGAGGCATGTGCTTTGCTTTTGGGGGGCTGTGCACTCATGTCATGTGATTGGGTTACGTTAACATTAGTCAGCCAATTTATGGCACCAGGAATTACAGGTTTCCAACAGTGCTAAATCTGGTGTGCCCTTCTGGGTTTTGTTTGTTTTCCTTTTGCTAGTTAGTACTTCCAGAACCACTGCTCATAGCAAGATTGACCAGGTAATATTGACGTCAGCCAGGATAGATCTTTGGCAATGTGTAGTTCTTTTCAGCCAGCCAGGGGAGTGGAGTGTTGGGGAGAGAGATTGCCAGCAAGGCAGCATTGCCAGGTTAGAAGGTATGATTATACCTCTCCTATGCATTATGTATGTTTAGTATTAAGTGTTATGTTTAGTATGTTAGTGTCTTAAAGGAATTGTATTTTTACCTCTCCGCACCTTCTCCCCACTCTACCCTCATCCAGGAAGCTCACCTCTGCCTCTGCCTACCTTTGCAGGTGTGACGTTTCTCCAGGTACTTCATGGTGTTCTCCTCCATCCTCTCCACACCACTGCTCTACGTGGCTCCTGAAACATGGGGGAAAACGAGGACGAGAAGCAGGCCCAGGCCGGGCAGGTTTTCGAGAACTTTGTCCAGGCTTCCACGTGCAAAGGCACCCTCCAGGCCTTCAACATCCTCACACGGCACCTGGATCTAGACCCTCTGGACCACAGAAACTTTTATTCCAAGCTCAAGTCCAAGGTGACCACCTGGAAGGCCAAGGCCCTGTGGTACAAACTGGACAAGCGTGGGTCCCACAAAGAGTATAAGCGAGGGAAGTCTTGTGTGAACACCAAGGTAAGGGAAACTCCAGCGTGGATGCTCCTCACCCTGCGGGCCATGTGGGTTGGCTTGTCGGGCGGCTAGGAGACTGTTGCCATTTTGCCATTGTAAGGTTCTTAGTGGGTGTGGATGTGTTTTATTGTTTGGCTCAGCTGAAGGTTGCCTTTGTCTGTATATGAACAGCTTATCCTGGTCGGGGGCTTCTGTCTTATCATGGTGGCCTCAGCAGCTCTTCTTGTGTCCTTCCCAAGGCGGAGAAGATGAAGGCATGCTTGATGTTATCCTGTTTCTACTATTACTACTACCACTACTTCTTCTAGTAGCTACTGTTTACCAGGTAGCTTCTTTGGGCCAGGTGCATTCTGTACGTGGTCTTGTTGAACAGCACAGTAGTCCTTTGGATCGTTTAAGAGATATGAAATCTGAGAAGACAGTTACCTTGCCCAAAGTTACGTAATAAGAAGGCAACCTCGATCCCTCTGATTCTAGGGCTTAGGCCCTAAATTCCCTAGAGAGGCATAATTAGAGTTGTGTCGCCCTGGGAGCAAACATTTTAGAAAGCTCCCTGACTTTAGTTGGGTAAGAAATAGATCTTTGGGGCTTCCCTGGTGGCGCAGTGGTTGAGAGTCCGCCTGCCGATGCAGGGGACGCGACTTCGTGCCCCGGTCCGGGAAGATCCCACATGCCGCGGAGCGGCTGGGCCCGTGAGCCATGGCCGCTGAGCCTGCGCATCCGGAGCTTGTGCTCCGCAACGGGAGAGGCCACAACAGTGAGAGGGCCGCGTACCGCGCCAAAAAAAAAAAAAAAAGAAGAAATAGGTCTTTGGTCTTTACTGTCTTTTCTTCCCTCTCTCTCTTCCTCTTCACATCTCCGCATTCTCCACCTCCCCATCCCCTTCCTCTGCTCAGGATCCCACTCACAGCTAACCCTCCACAAGCTGGTCACTTTCCCCACTGAGTGGCCGTAGGTGACATCGGTGAACGTGGGGCTGCCCAGCGCATCACATCTCTGATAGCTCTGCACCACCCATCCCCAAATGGGCAGCCAGAAGTCAAGACTTCCCTGGGGGCTGTCAGCCCTGGGCACTGTTCCAGGCTGCATGTTTAGGTTAAAAGCAGCGAGCGAGCTGTATTTAGACCTCACAGGAGGTAGCTCAGCCAGAGCCCTTGGAATTCTAGTCAGTGCCAATCCTAGACAAGAGGATTGAACTCTCCATAGAGATCAGGACTGTTGTGTTTTTGTTTTGGTGATGTGGAGCCGTTGAGTCCACCGTGGGATACGCCGCTTTCCCTTGCCCCGGGGGAGACAGCTGCCAGGCTCCTCTGAGCCTGGGACGCACAGACCGTTTGGAGCACAGGCAAGCATTCCATCAGGCTGAAGCAGCCCAGTCGCCTTAGCCCAGAGCATATTAGCCATCCAGGAAGGGCCTGCCTGTAACCTGCCAAGCTTCGGCCTTACACAGGGGAGAGGGAAGCGTTAAAGAATAAAGGGGGGTGGGAGGTGGGGCTGGTATCCTAAGTGCCACCCCTGCCCAGTACCTCCTTTCCTAGTTGTTGTAACTTCACGGTTCGTGGTTCACTGGGCAGCTCTTCAGAGTTCCAGGAGGGGGAAGCTTTTAACTTTCAAAGCTTCACCCTTTTCAGTAATTGTATATGGTGGTTTTCTTTTAAAATGACCCATAGAAGTCAGGCGGCTGGGGTGCAATATGTTTTCTCAAGGAAGATTTTCAGAGCTCTTATTGTATCAGAAAATGCATTGCCCCATACACCCAACAGTTTCTAGCTGCTGAGGGACTCTCTTGGTGATCTGAAGACAGCCCTTCGGAGGGAGTCGGCCAGCGGAGGGATGGAATGGAGAGTTGACCGCCATGAAGATGTCCTTTCAAAAATCACTAGCCGGTTGCCTGGTCTGTCTGGCCAGCCCCTATTTTATAAGCTATGATGGCTTGAAGTGGAAGAGTCCTTACATCCTGTGGTTGGCAGGTCATCGTTGATGCCTAAGATATAAAGGAAAAGGACTGTTTTTAGTTAGTGATGCTGGGTAAGAGTGGTTCTTGCCCAGGAATTTATACGCCTTTCTCAGGAGGAGGAACAAAGACATTTGAAATGTGGTAACCCATCCCATAAAAACTACTTGGATCCTAAAGTGTAGAAGATACGTTTGAAAATGCACTCTACGGATGGTTATGACTGTGCTAGGCTACTTTATCCTCATGTTTCAGAAACTCAAACTAACCTAAACAAAACAGGGAAATGAGGGAAGTGATTAACTCGTATAAACAGGAAGGTCCAGACACTCACAGTCTTTCCCATCCTCTCTCCTTCCATCTCTCTTAGATGTTTTGCTCTGTTTTGGCTTCATTCTTCCCTCCTGCAAACGGATTTTCTTCATGATGCTAGCCTCTCGTTCATATCTTTGTAGCTCTGTGACCCAAAAGACCAGAATCTTTCTCTTCCTGCTCGGTATGGAAAAAAATCTCAGGGAAGGATTTCAACTGGCTCACCCCTGGGCCAGTTATTGTGGCCAAAGCCAGAGGAGCTGACCACTGCCTTTGGCAGCCCTTTTAAACATCACGTGATTGACATGAGGGAGGAACAGGTCCCCAGGGATGTGGAGGTGGGAGATAGACAAACAGCAGGTGTCCTCTACCTGACAGGCGACTGCTTGTTTGCTTTCTGGTTATGGAACAGGCCCCGCCATGTTGGAGTCACGTGGCTGTGTAGTGCTCACTCTGAGAGCCTGGCGCTCCTGGTTGTGAGTCAAGCAGAACAGAACGTGGTCCTCCCTCTTTTCCGACATGAACAGGCACTGTCTTGCTCACACACCTCACTTAGGTTTATCCTTTGGTGTGCTAGTTTACGTCGTCAAGCATTAGCCAAACGAGAAGTGCTGGGCATTACTGAGCACGTGGTTCATCATTAACGCTAAGCCGTGTAGCAAAGGCGTGTCAGGTACCAGGCCTATAGCCAAGCTCCTGCTTAGCCACAGGTAGAATAGGAATGAATGAAATGCAGCCAGAACTCCCACCTTCGCCCTGATGTGGATGCCTCTCGGCACCATCTGGAGTGGATCTGGGCCTCAGCTATTCACAAACATTAATCAGCCCCTTCCAGGCGCTATGAGCCCTGTCTGCTCCCTCATGCCAGCAGGACCGTGTGTGTGTGTGTGTGTGTGTGTGTGTGTGTGTGTGTGTGTGTGTGTGTTAATGGTGATGGCAGCGGGAGATTGGTGACCGGGATCTATTTGGAGAAGATGACCTCTGGTACAGGTGCCAGGGGACAGGGAGGAGGACCTACAAGGTCCCTAGAGCAGTGGTCTAGGTGCCAGCTGCATAATCTAACTTGAGATCAGTGTTCATTATTGATTATTATGTATGAGGGTTTTGCCAGGCACTTAATAATTCTTTCCCTGGGTGTGATCTGTTTGCATAAGAAAGGAGTGAACCAACGAGCAAGCCAAAGAAACTCTTTCAGGACTGATATTGGCTCTGAATTAGGGTAGTACCCGGATCAAATGCCACATCCAATTGTGTAATGTTCCTGGGGAAAACAGCCCTGAAGAAAATGCAATACATAATTTGGCCTGGGAATTACCATCATCACAAAGTCATGGAGACTGCTCATTTATTTTATATGTACCTTTAATGCTAGGAGAAACTTGAAAGAATGTTGCGTACAATCTCTGCATTTGACAGATGACAACCAGGGGGCCCAGGAACCTGAAGCTATTTGGTTGAAGCTAGCGGGAAGCATTGCCAAGATTCAGATTCTGTTTATTGGTTTCCTCATACAGTGTTTCGTTCATTCATTCATTAGGTATTTCAAATACCCTAATACCTTAGTAGGTATTTGACGGAGGAAATGGTTTGAAAGATTAATAAGAAGTGGTTCTCACTTGAGCTTTCTATAGAGAGGACAGAAGTGTCATCATTTCTGTATTTATTCAGTTAATCATTTAGGGGTGAATGATTATTGAGCAGCTACTATGTGCCAGGCACTTGTCTAGGCACAAGACAGCCACTTAATAGCTCTGCAGCCTTAGGCAAGTTACCGAAATCCCTGATCCTCAGTAGACATCTCTGTAAAATGAGGATAATAATGGTACTTTCTTCATGGAGTTACTGTGAGGATTAAATAAGGTAGTCTTTGTAAAGTGTTTAGAATGCTGCCTAGTACGTAGTAAGTGATCAGTAAATGTTTAGCCATTATTATCATTAATATCCTAAGTGCTATGAGAGAGTTGTATATACTGTTCTGCAGGAGTACAGAAGAGTGACTGGGGATGCTTCCTGCAAGAGGAGGTATGATTTGGGGCTTGACAGACGAGTAGGAGTTTGCCTTGCTTTACTGAAGGAACAGCTAGAGGGAACATAAGGCAGAGAAACATATTATGGTAAGAGTACATTACTCATGGAATGGGAATGAAGGTACCTGTGGAGAGAGGGAAGCAGGGAGAGCGTGAGAACCAGAGAGAACAGAATGGATGAATGGCAGGAGACCAGAAAGGCCTCCTGGGGCCAGACTGTGAAGAGAGGATCCCTCGGTCAAACAGAGGACCTGGAGGGTCATTGAGGATGAGCCCCCGATTCTCAATCCAGGGTTCTTTCTCCCACCCTCCAGGGGGCGGCTCAGTAATCACAGGTAACCAGTTCAGACCAGAAGGCATTTGTACATCATTGCCATAAAAACCTGCTTGCAGGAAATGACTCATGGGCTCCTGTCACCAGCAGCTATGGGACCAGCCTATATAATGAAAACTCTTGCGTTATCCTGTGAGAAGGAAATGTCTGTGTTTTGTGAACATCCAGCAGGGTCACGCCACACCTTTTGCACTTGAACGTGACCTTTGCCTGCCTTTGTGTCTGCACTGGCTCCCCAGTGGTGGGTAACCCAGGCCCTGGTAATGCTTGCAGCCCAACTCATTACGTGGTTCCCGAGCTTCATGAGCAGAGCACAGCAGGAGCAAGGAGGGAGG
The DNA here is from genome assembly GCF_964270905.1 of Leucopleurus acutus. NCBI lineage: Eukaryota > Metazoa > Chordata > Mammalia > Artiodactyla > Delphinidae > Leucopleurus > Leucopleurus acutus. The sequence goes on from NC_139151.1 coordinate 66,247,465, forward strand.
GAGGGAGGGAGGGGTGAAGCTGGGAGGGAAGGCCGCTATCTCCCAGCCTAGATAAACCTATCTGACATTCCCCACCTCTGAAATCACCCACCAGGGCCCTCAAAGCCAGGCTGTGATACACTGGCTGGGAAATGTCTAGCACCACTTTGCCTAATACGGACAGTTGCAGGCATAACCGACAGAGTAGAGGATGGTCCCTGTGGTGTGACCTTCTGTACTAGTTGAACAAAAAGCTGCCATAGGACTTCCCTGGTGGCGCAGTGGTTAAGAATCCACCTGCCGGTGGAGGGGACATGGGTTCGAACCCTGATCCGGGAAGATCCCACATACCACGGAGCAACTAAGCCCATGCGCCACAACTTCTGAGCCTGCACTCTAGAGCCCATGAGCCACAACTACTGAAGCCCGCGTGCCGCAACTACTGAAGCCCACGTGCCTAGAGCCCGTGCTCCACAACAAGAGAAGCCACCTCAATGAGAGGCCTGTGCACCGCAACGAAGAGTAGCCCCTGCTTGCTGCAACTAGAGAAAGCCCACGCACAGCAACAAAGACCCAATGCAGCCAAAAATAAATAAATAAAATAAAATAAATAATAATAAAAAAAAGCTGCCATAAACTCTGGATCTGTCCGCTTACCTGACAGTGGACTTGGGCGCTGTTACACTAGGCACATCTGCAGGCCTACGTTACCAACTGGGTTGTGTGAATCACTACACTTGTCACCACAGCTCCACACAAAGTGTATGGGGTTTGCGTGAGTGCGTGCATTGAACATGCCATGTGAGCTTGAGGAAATCCATTCCCAACAATATTAAACCGAGATGAAAAAATTCTCTTTTGGCTGTCTTCATAGGACGTGGTTAATCCGGGTTCATTGTGGTTCATTTTACAAGTACATTTATAAATAAAGACTTCTTTGTCTTTTTAAGAACAAACTAATTTGTTTTCTTTAATTAAAAAAGAAATGCATGCTCATGATAAAAAACAATAATTCAAGTAGGAGAAGAAAATATACTGTGAAAGGAAGTGCCTTTGCTGAGGCCACCAAGTTTCCTCCCTAGAGGCATCCACTGTGCCATTTCCCGTGCGCCCTTCCTGAAAGTCCTTACACGTGTGTGCATGCGTGTGTGTGCATGCAAGCAGATGAATGTGTGCATCCCCCTTTCTCTTATTTAATGGGAAAAATTTTTACATATTTGTTGTATACCTTTTTTGTGTGTGTGTGTGTACACCTTTTTTTCACTCAAAAATATATCTTGGAGATTGTTTTATATCAGTACATGGGGAATCTAACCCTTTTATTATTTTCATGGCTTTTTAAGGCTTGATATTTTATGGTTCCATCACAATTTATTTAACTGCTTAGGTTGTTTCCAGTCTATTGCTGTCTTAAACAGTACTGCAGTACACTTCCTCATACACACTTTGTATGCACATGAAAACATGTCTACGGGATAGACTGTGAAAATTTCGAAGTCCAAGGGTGTGTGTGTTGCATTGACAATGTTATAGGCATTGTCAAGTTCTCGTTCGTGGAGGTTCTTGCAGTAGACACTCCCAAAAATAGTGCAGGAGAGTGGTAAGAAGAGCCCTGGGATGTTGCCTTCTTGGATTTCCTTAGCTTGGCTGAGTGGGCATTGGGATGGACACCCTCCGAGTCCTGGAGTCTGGGCTGGGTGGCCTTGAATGGGGCCACTGAGTAAAGAGCAGTTTGGTAGCAATATGGTAGGGACCGCTGCTGCCCCTGTAATAATCACAATCACAACTATGTCATTAGTGTTACTGCCCAACGTTTGCATAGTGCTTTATAGTTTCACATACATGGTTTCATTAAGAAGTTTGCTTTCTCTGTAAAAAGTGAATGCTTGGGCTTCCCTGGTGGCGCAGTGGTTGAGAGTTCGCCTGGTGATGCAGGGGACACGGGTTTGTGCCCCGGTCCGGGAGGATCCCACATGCCGCGGAGTGGCTGGGCCCGTGAGTCATGGCCGCTGAGCCTGCGCGTCTGGAGCCTGTGCTCCGCAACGGGAGAGGCCACAACAGTGAGAGGCCCGTGTAAAGAGTAAATAAGCTGCAGAAAAGCCGGTTTTCAGGACAATATTAAGGGTTGGTTAAATAAAACAATGCAAGAAATAAATGTTAAAAAAAAAAAAAAGGTGAATGCTCTTTAAAAGAAGAGCAAATACAAGTGTATGCTTTCCTCTTCAAAACGTCATCTAATAGTGGGAGCTGTTAGAGCCCTGGCCCATGGAGGATCTGTACTCTTTGTGCTGAGCAGGGGTACCTTCCTGACCTAGCTAACTTGTTCTCTTTATGATTCAATTTAAACTAGTATCACCTCCTCCAGGGAGCCTACCCTGACAGCCTTTCTACATCCCCCTTCTCTTATTTCACCCCCAGTTGGGTTTGGTGCCCCCATGGGCTCCCAGACTCTGGTCCTACCACTACCTTGCTGATCGGTATCCCTCATTTACTGCTTTTTTGGCCACTTTCCCACTCATCGTGAACTCCCTGAGGACAGGGACCATGTCTGCCTCACCTTTGGGTCTGAAGCACCCAGCACAGGGCTTGACACAGGGAGGGTGCTCAGGGACTAAATGAACTGTGTAGCTCAAGAGGCTTCTTTCTGGAGCAATACAAATAGCATACTATTAACATATGTCATTCTTTCTGGAGCTGTACTGGGTGAGCCCTGGTATTTCCAAGCCCTGATAGTGGGTTTACAGAAGCCAGGACCAGCCAGCCCCTTATTTCCTTATTCAAACATCTGTGCAGATTTGCATCTGACCATTGCTTGTGGGCATCCTCTCCCTGTGGTGTGGGATGAGGACCACAGCCTTGTCTGTGCCTTGACTAACATCGGGCTGTTCATGGAGCTTTCAAGGGGGACAGGGAAACTGGGCCTGTAGGCCTGTGAGGCTGAAGGGCTGGGCCTCCTTTTTCTTGGCGAAAAAAGAAAAACCTCTCACAGTTCCTGGCCCACCCAGGGTTGCAGAAGGCCTTAGGGAATCTCTGGCCAGGATTATGCAAATTGATGTGTACCACTGGGCAGGGCAAGAGGAAACCATGAAGCAGTATCATGCTCTGCTTCCCAGACTGGAAGGTCTCTTGGCTTCCCTCCTCCTGCTCATTGGAGGCTCTTGCTGGGCTTTGCTTTTTTTTCATAATAAAAAATATCTTGGAGATCAGTGTATTCCATGGCAGAGGATTTTTCCACTTAGTGTGAATATATCTATCTCCTATCAACCAGGTGGGGTACCAGGCTGAGTTCGGCCTTCCTGCCACAGGGAAGCTCCTGGGCAATTCACTGGGCCCAGCATTTAGTTTGTTCTCCCCTCTGAATCAGAAAGGATTGCACTCAGCTGCAGGTAACTGAAAACTCAACTTCAGAGACTTAAACAAATAGGGGCTTATTTTTAAAACAGATGTCAGGAGAAAGGTGGTGACTGGAAATTCAATGGCTATGTTCTCTGTGATTCTCTGGGCCAGTGCTGTCCAATAGAAATATAAGGTGAGCTACATATGTAATTAAAAATTTTCTAGTACCCACAGTTTCAAAAGTACAAAGAAATGGTGAAATTGATTTTAATAATATTTTTCATTTAACATAATATATCCACAATATTATTATTTCAGCATGTAGTCAATATATAAAATTATTACTGAGCTATTTTACAGTCTTCTTTTTTTGGTATTGTCTCTGAAATTCTATGTGTTTAACAGCTCAGCTCAATTCAGATTAGCCACATTTGAAATCCTCAGTAGCCTCATGTGACTAATGACTGTTGAATTGGATAGTGCAGCTCTAGGCTTTTCCTCATACTTGTCACCTTGTAGTCACAAGATGGCTGCTGCAGCTCCAGCCATCATGTCTGGTTTTGAGGCAGGAAGAAGGTAGAAGGGGCTGCTTAAGCTACATACATTGCATTATCACATACACAAAAGTGTTTCCAGAAACCCCATTAAAATATAAGCTCCTTGGGGGCAGGAGTTTTTGTCCTTATAGTCTCTGCTGATTTTCCAGCCCCTAGAATAGTAACTAACTAACGAATAGGACATATTTGTCATGGGTTGAGTTCTTCAGAAGTAGATGCTTAGAAGGTGTTTGGGGTGCAATATGTTCATTAGTAATCAATACCTGTGAAAGGAATGGGGGAGGGAAGCAGGAATGGGCAGAAGAAGTCAAACTATGTAAAAGAGAACCAGATGCCTGTGGGTTCAAGCAGCTGAGTCTTTTCCTGCTTGGCCTTTTAGCCAGTGAGTTTTGCAAGAGACAGGGGTGGGAGGCCACACAGACCTCAGTTGATATAGGATGATCAGCTGTGAGCTACCAGCTCTCTCTATAACATGTTTAACATATACACCAATGCAAATAGTGTATTGTAGAACATGTATAGTTATAGTGTATTATAGAACATGTATAGTTATAGACATGTATATTTAAGGGGAGTAAGTTGTAAATTTAATAGTATATACACGAATTCTTTTATTATATATTAAATTATATTACATAAAAAACTATTTACCTTAAACTTCTATGCAGCTCCTTGGGAAGAAAACCCGAACGTGTTTTAACTTCAGAGCCTTCAGCTGTATGGAACGTATTTCACTGCCACCTGGCATATCCCACACCTCCTCTTATGCGTCGTGGTCTTAAGAGATATAGGGTAGCGAGCTATCACCGAAGGTTCATCAATGGGAATTCAGCAGTGGGAAGATTTTTATTCTCAGATCCTTTCTTCAGAGAGAGCTGTCTAAATCTAAGGAACATACCTGGGAAAATTCTTTTATGTCCAAATCTGCAGAAGTCCAGGGAAGTTCCTTTACCCCTTCTAGTCAGCATGCCAGTGTTTACCATGCAGCTGTGCATTGTTCTCTCTGCTTTAAGGAAGCCATCTTTTCCATTTTCTCCCTCTCTCTCCCTCTCTCTTTTTCCCTCTCTCTGCCTCTGTCTCTGTTTCTTTCTTTGGTATTCCTAATGTTTCCCTTTTTTTACTGTGGTAAAATATGTATGACATAAAATTTGCCATTTTAACCATTTTAAAGTATATAAATCAGTGGCATTAATTACATTCTCAATGTTATACAACCGTCACCATTTTCTATTTCCAAAATTTTTCACTGTCCCAGATAGAACCTCTGTACCCAAAGCAATAACTCTCCAGTCTCTGCCCCCTTCTCCCTAGCCCCTGGTAACCTCTGATCTAGTTTCTGTCTCTATAAATTTTCCTATTCTAGATATTTCATGTAAGTGGGATCATATAATATTTGTCTTTTTGTATCTGGTTTATTTCACTTAGCACAGTGTTTTCAAGGTTCATCCAAGCGGTAGCAAGTATCAGAACTTTATTCCTTTCTTTTTTCCAATTTTAGTAATATGTTTATTTAACTCAGTTTATCAAAAATATTTTGATATGGAATCACTATAAAAGTTATTAATAGGATATTTTAGATTTTTGTACTAAGACTTCGAAATCTGGTGTGTATTTACCCTGTTAGTACATCTCAATTTGGATGCTAAATTTTAATCAGAAATACTTAATCTGTATTTAGATTTCATAATATTTACAGTTAAAAAAGTAGATTTACGTGTCCAACTTATTTCAGTCATACTTAGTTTTCCACTAACTGAATTGAGTCTGGGTTTATTTTTTAATTGTGGTAAAATATATAACATTAAACTTACCATTTTAAGCATTTTTCAGTATGCCGTTCAGTGTACATTTACACTGTTGTGCAGCCAACACACCATCCACCTCCCAGACTTTTTTCATCATCCAAACTGAAACTCTACCCATTAAACAATAATTTCCTACTCTCCCCTCCCCTGAGCCCCTGGCAAGCACAATTCTACTTTCTGTCTCTGTGAATTTGGCTACTCTAGGTACCTTATATAAGTGGAATCATACATATTTGTCCTTTTGTGACTGGTTTATTTGACTTAGCATAATGTCATCAAGGTTCATCCATGTTGTAGCATGTGTCAGAATTTCCTTCCTTTTCAAGGCTGAATAATATTTTGCTGTATGTACATACCACATTTTGTTTATCCATTCATCCCTCTCTGGACACTTGGGTTGTTTCCTCCTTTTGGCTTTTGTGAATAATGCTGCCATGAACCTTGGTATACAGTATCAGCTCAAGTTCCCGTTTTCAGTTCTTAGGGGCATATACCTAGGAGTGGAATTGCTAAGTTATATGGTAATTCTGTGTTTCACTTTTTGAGGAACCACCAAACTGTTTCCACTTACTCTTATTTTTAAAATTGCCATCCCTGGGGCTTCCCTGGTGGCGCAGTGGTTGAGAGTCCGCCTGCCGATGCAGGGGACACGGGTTCGTGACCCGGTCCGGGAAGATCCCACATGCTGCGGAGCAGCTGGGCCCATGAGCCATGGCTGCTGAGCCTGCGCGTCCAGAGCCTGTGCTCCGCAACGGGAGAGGCCATAACAGTGAGAGGCCCGCGTACCGGAAAAAAAAAAAAAAAATTGCCAACCCTGAGTTAAATTGTTCACAATTATTAATTCATTCAAAAAATCATTTGGAATGTCTACTACGTGCCAGGCACCAGGGATACAGCAGTAAAGAGAGCAGATAAAATTCCTCCCTTCTTGGAGTTTACATTCTTAGTGAGAGATGACAAATAAATATACGTGGCCTGAGTGTGCATACCTCTGTGTGTGTGTGTGTGTGTGTGTGTGTGTGTGTGTGTGTGTGTGTGTGTGTGTGTGTGTGTTGGTGGTAAACTGCTAGGGAGAAAAAACAAGGTGAGGGCAATGTGGGTGCCCCGACCAGAGGTGGGTTACTGTTTTATATCGGATGCCCTAGAAAGGCTTCTGTGAGACGGTGACATTTGAGCAGAGACCTTAAGGAAGTGAGGCATGAGCATGTGGCTCTTAGAGGGAAGAGAATTCTAGACAAAGGGAACAGCAACAGGCGTAGAGATGCTGACAAGCGAGCATGCTCAGTATATTCTCCAAACAGCAGGGAGACCCATGCAACTAGAAAGAGCCAGGCCGGGGTGGTAAGACACGGGTCCAGGAAGGGAATGGATCCAGATCGCATGGGCCTTGGAACAACTGGAAAAACTTTGTCTTTTACTCTGAATGAGATGTAGGGCTACTGGAGGCGGTTGAGCAGAGTCACGTGATCTGACTTCCTCACGGAGGGACTTGCAAAACCTTGGAGATGAAGAAAGGAAAGGTATACTAGAGTCTCTCCCTCTGTGAATAACAGCTCTCTCAGGCCTAAGGCATTTATTGCATCCTCTGCTCATCCTGTCTTAGAAGAGCTGCTTGCTCTTCAGGCCAGCAGATTGGGGACAGGCTGAGACCAGCCTTGCTGCCCAGGCAGGGTTATTCCCATTGAAAGTCTTCCTGGAAGGGAAAAAGTCCTCCCAAATATCCGCAGCACCTAACACTATGCAAGAAGGAGTAGATCCCTTAATTTACTCTTTTCTCTCTGATTTAGCGACGGCTATCCAAGTGCCAGTCCTCTGGGCACCAGAGGAGGATGACAGCAGAGAAGGCCCCTGCACTCGTGGAGCTTTCCATCTGGTCCAGGGAGAATAGAAACAGACAAAGATAACTTTATCATGTCATCCCAAGAAGGTCATAAACAGGGTATTATGATAGAAAGAACCAGGGGAGGGGAGTTGATTCTAGACAGAGTGGCTGGGAGGTGACATTTAAGCTGAGATCTCTGAGTAAGAAGCAGCCGGCTGGTAAAGAGCATGTTCAGCGAGGACAGCAAGTGCAAAGGCCCTGAGGTGAGAAAGCTCTCGGCCAGCTGGAACAGGCAGCAGGGCAGCCAAGAGGGGCCTGGTGGGGAGTGAGCAGCGGGGTCCATGGTAGGAGGTGAGGTTGGGTGGGGAGACAGGAGGCAGATCACTGAAAGGCCTTTCATGTAGTCCATTCTAACAAATTTAGGTTTTATTCTCTCTTTGAATACCAGCTCCACTGCTTGCTAAGTAGTATGACCTTGCCTCTTGGAGCCTCTGTTTGTTCACCTGTGAAATGGGAACAATAATAGTTATAGGGCTGGAATGAAGGTTATACGCCAAATGCACATAAAGCATTTAAAGTGCCTCGTAGCTGTTTATTACCTCCTCTCCTTCTTGAAGCTCTCCTATTGGATTTGTGACACAACTTTTTGGACACATTTTTTAAAGTCATCTTCATGCTCTTTCTCCTTTTTCGCTATATGTACTCAGTGTCCTCCAAGGGCTTGTCTTTGACTCCTTTTTCTTCTGCTGGGTGTGCTTTCTGGGGGAAATCTCAGCTACACTCAGCTGTCACCGCTCCCCTTGGCCATGAAGACGACTCTCTACTTTTGTATCTGTGGCCCTTACCTGTCTCTTGAGCCCCATGACCCCACTTAGGTCCCTTAAGACATCTTCAGGATGCCTGTTGGACACCTTTAAACCACATTCACCATCTTCTTTCTGAAACCTGCTTCTCTTCCTCTGTTTCTCTAAATCCTGAAAGCTCAATCCTACAAACAATCGTGGACTCCCATCTGCTTTCTTCCCCCAGTCGCTGCACCTCCCTTTGCAATTTTATTCATATCCACCCCCTTCTCTCCATTGCCACTGCCTGCACTTCGGTGGAAGCAGCAGTCTCTTACCCAGGTGATGGCAGAACACAGCTCTGAAGTTTCTTTTGCCTTTTCCTCCCGTCCAGTCCAGCTGCTGACCCCCACAGAGTTGTCCTTCCGAAGCACAGACCTGATTGTGGCTCTTTCCTCACATCCATGGCTCCCCAGTGCCTTGCACAGCAGTTCCTCCTCCAGGCTGGCCTGGTGTTCTGTCTGATCAACCCATCTCCTACCTTGGGTTCCAGACCTCCCTTCTCACATGCCCCATGCTGGCCCCACTCCCTCCTTGCTCTCAGCCTCTTGTGCACCCTGCCTCTGGCCAGCATTCCACCACTGCAGTCCAGCCACAGAGCAGCCCCTTCTCAGAGACCTCAGCCTCTGTGGCTCCAGCAACTTCCATCTCCCACCTTCAGCTCGGTGACCCATCCCCAGGGTCACAGCTCGGAGTCTGCCACCACCTGGTACTGCTCCACCTAAATCCTCCTTTGAAATGCTCCTCTCTAACCACAGCTCTGAACTGCTGCTTCTCTCACTGTGTGCCTCTCACAAAACCTGTTGCCAACCCGGGTTTCCATCCTCAGTCAACTCCTCCCTTTTCTGTCCATCTGTCAGCCTAGCCTCCCCTGGCCTTCACTTTCTTGCCCATCCTGGCGCCTGTGTTCTGTCTTTGTAGCCGTGTTCAGCAGCTTCTCAAAGGCCCGACTTCAGGTCAGCCCAGCCTTAGGAGATCTGACATTCACTCTGCCCCCATCCTCAAGGCTGCCGGACTCCGCTAAAGGAGCGGAGCCCGAGACGGGAGGGTCTCGGTACCAAGTTATGAGAACTCAGTGCTGAACATCTTAGTGCTGTCAGGACAGCCTTTTAAGAAAGTCTAGCCAGTTTTCTGTCCAAGTTGTCCCCAGCCTTTATCTCCCTCTTTACCTTTCAGCCCCTCCCCTTTAAGCAGCTGTCCTACTTCTCAGGAAAACCACTGTCATCAGCTCTGTTTCTTCTTTCCTTCTTCTCAACCAAATTCATGAGCAAGATAATCTCTGTACTCCTTGCTTCCTGGCTTCACCTCCCTCTCACTTCCAACCCGCTGTGGCTTCATTCCACTGTGCCAGTAGAAATGCTTTTTTTGGGGTCACCAGGGGCCTAAGAGTTAGCCAAGACTATGGCTCCTTTTGCATCCTCATCTGCTTGACCTCTTTCAGACACTGGACATGGTAGATCACTATCTCTGTGAAACTCTTCTCCTTAGAGAGGCGCCTAGGTGTAGCCCATGACCCCTGGTCCTTGAGGGAGGGGAGAATGTAGGTTATGTTCCTTTGCAAGGAATTGTAAACCTGAGTATCGACAGGTCCAAACTCTGCCTGTTTTTTCATATTTTCTTGGCAGGAAGCTTTTCCATAAAGAGCACGTCATTGACCTTTTTTTCTGCTACTGAACTCAGCGACAGGTATGGTGGCATGGATTTATGCTGCCTTCTTGTGCTGTAGGAGCCTCTTGTCTTTTTCCCTAATAGATTTACTCTGGGGCTCCAGATCATATCAAATGACATGGTTCATTAGAATTTAGCTGTACATCACAATGCTACAAAGCTCTTCTGCTTGCAAAGCAATTTTACGTCCAGTATCTCACTGGATTCTCACAGTAACTCTGTGGGGTAATATGGGCTGGCATGATCATGCCTACTTTCCAGAGGAGGAAACTGATGCTTAATTGGAATAAAGGACTTGCCTGGAATTTCACAGCAATAAATGGAAGAATGCAAGAATGTTCAAAAGCAGCAGTCCCATATGTTGTTGCCAGTTGTTTGACCTTTGTTTGAGGACTTCAATACAGACAGTGACCCTCGGAAAGATGTAAAATCCATTGTGTCTCCAACCACATCATTTCTTCAACACTTAGTATTGGGTGTTAAGGATACAGAGATGGCTCAGACTTTATTCTTACCTTTATTTTCAAAAGAAATTTTACCTGAAATATTTAAGATAGACAACAGCATTACTTAGTATTTATGAACTGATGATTTTAGAACTTCACATTTGAATGTTTGCTTATTAGAGGGTCTCAGTTAATATGCTGAGCCATGAAGCTCTTTTGATGGATGTAATAGTTTGAAATTTTGGATTAAGGATGGCACTTGCAGGCTTATATTAGATTTAGTATCTAATTTATTTTGTTTTCTTTACACAGATTCAAAATAGGGTTTCAAGTAAAATAGCTTTTAACAGCCTGCTTTGCAATCTCTCCAATTATAATAATCCAGAAACTTGACATGTAGTAGATAGATGTGTCCAATTTGCTTTAAGATTCAACTTTGAAACCAAAATTTTCTAATCTGTAGAATGAAGGTAATATTTACCCTGTTCAGAGAGCTGTAAGTAGGAAGTGAGTCATAGTAGCAGGGGGCCTGTAACATTGTAAACCTTCAGCAAACGGTTACTATTACTGTTCTGGCCTACAGCTTGAAGGAAAGGGTTGACAACTGTCCCCCATGCTAAGGATTCTGGCAGTGCTGGTGTGATATGGGTTTTGTTTGTTTTTTGTGGTTGCATCCTTTTTTTCACTTTATTTTCTTAGAGCAGTTTTTGTTTCACAGCAAAATTGAGGGAAAGGTATAGAAATTTCCCATATATCCCCCATCCCCACACATGCGTAGCCTCCCCACTGTCAACATCCTGCACCAGAGTGGATCATTGTTACAGTTGATGACCCTATGATGTGATGACACATCAAAATCACCCAAAGTCCGCAGTTGGCCTTAGGGTTCATTCTCAGTGTTAAACACTCTATGGGTTTGGGCAAATGTATAGTGTCATGTGTCTTTTTACTGCCCTAAAACTCCCCTGTGCTCCGTCTATTCATCTTGCCTTTTCACCCCACTCCATCCTACTCCCCTGGCAACCACTAATCTTTTTTACTGTCTTCATAGTTTTTTGACATTTCTTTTCCAAAAGGTCATATAGTTGGAATCACACAGTAGGTAGCCTTTTCACACTGGCTTCCTTCGCTTAGTGATAATGCATTTAAGGTGCCTACATGCCTTTTCATGGCTGGATAGCTCACTTCTTTTTAGTGCTGAGTAATATTCCACTGTCTGGGTGTACACAGTTTATCCATTCCCCTGTGAAGGACATCTTGCTTGCTTCCAAGTTTTGCAATTATGAATAAAGCTGCTATGAACATTCATGTGCAGGTTTTTGGACATTAGTTTTCTTCTTCTTTGGGTAAATACCAAGGAGCTTGATTGCTGGATTGTATGATAAGAGTGTGTTTGGTTTTGTAAGAAACTGCTAACCTACCTTCCAAAGTGGCTGTACCCTTTTGCATTCCTATCAGCAGTGAATGAGAGTTCCTTTTGCTCCACCTCCTCACCAGCATTTGGTGTTGTCAGTGTTACGGACTTTGGCCATTCTAATAGATATGTAGTGGTATCTCCTTGTTTTAATTTGCATTTCCATGATGACATATGATGTGGAACATCTTTTCATATGCTTATTTGCCATCTGTAGTGTTACAAGGTTTTCGTTTTTTTTTTTTTACAAATTTATTTATTTGTTTTATTTTTGGCTGTGTTGGGTCTTCGTTGCTGTGCGTGGGCTTTCTGTAGTTGCAGCGAGCAGGGGCTACTCTCTGTTGTGGTGCATGGGCTTCTCATTGTGGTGGCTTCTCTTGTTGCAGAGCACGGGCTCGAGGCATGCGGGCTCAGTAGTTGTGGCACATGGGCTCAGTAGTTGTGGCGCATGGGCTTAGTTGCTCCACAGCATGTGGGATCTTCCCGGGCCAGGGATCGAATCCGTGTGCCCGGCATTGGCAGGCGGATTCTTAACCACTGCACCACCAGGAAGCCTGATACAAGGTTTTTTAATCTTTAAGAGTCTGTGAACTTGGATAGGGGGGCAAAATCTTTATTTTCACTAACCTCTAACTGAAATGTAGCATTTCCCCCAATCATGAATCTGGCAGCAAATCTACCTTAGGAGTGCCTGTGATTTGTCACCAATAGAAATCACAGATATTTTCACTTATCCTTGCAGTTGTAGATATCTCAATCTCTGGTTTACACTTATTACTATTTGGAAATTATATTAGGCCTTAGACCTGCAGCTAGAGCTCATCATTTAATATATTATTAGATATGTTAAATGTGTTAACATTTTATCTTATGCATTTAAAGGTATTATTCTGAGAAAGTGTCCATAAGCTTCCCTGGGTTGCCAGAGTGACCCAGGGCATAGAAATGGTCAAGGACCCCTGGTCTGATGTCACAGACTTGGGAACTAGGGACCAAGAGCTGTGTAGGGCCTGCCTGTGTGCAGCAGGGGGTGGTGGAATGCTGGGAAGAGCCTGGGAGGGACCTGGGTCAAATCTCTGCTCCTTCACTTATTAGTTTACAGTCCTGGGCCAATTACTTGAGTGGTTTGAGCCCCAAATTCCTTATCTGTAAAGCAGCAATATTAAAACATACCTTACCGGCTTTGACACACATATAAAGAATCATTTCTAGCACATAGGAAGTCTTCAGAAACATAAATTACCCTCTCCCTTCCTCTCTGCTCTGTTTTCTCTTGTGTGACGTGAGAGGTCTTAGTAGAAGGCCTCTCTAAGGTCTCTCTTAAATTTGTTGTGATCCTGCGTCTTTCTTGTTATCGAGGCCAAACCAGATAGTCCATTGCTGTGGAGTCAGAGCTGGTGTCTTCATGCCCCATGGCATTGCTAGTCTCCTTTCCTGGAGCAGCAGGGAGAACCAGCGTCCTCAGACCTTTCCCGGCCCTTCCGCTGTCCACCTTGGCTTTCCCTGGCTCCCCTCCAGGCTGAGCTCATGCGTTAAGAATGCATAGGCCGAGCTGCTCCCTGAGCGCCTGAGAGAGGGCCGATGGTGGAACATGTTCTAAGAGCATTCTCCCCACTTCATGTCTGGGACCGCTGATAGCAGACCTGGGAAACCCATTAATCATCATCCTCGTGGCTCAGCAGACCCACGACCACTCTCCCTGCTTCTCCGTCTGTTGTTTCAAGCTGACTGTTCTTAGATGGAAAAAATGTAGCCTATTGTTGTCTTGGTGAGAAGGGGCTAAAGTGACAAAACGCTTCTCTGTACAGGAAGTGAGGAGTATGTGGGGAGGCGGCTCGATGCCACCATGGAACCGCATCCTGCTCCTTTTTTTTTCTTAATTAGGCTCTGAATCAAAAAAGACTTTATGGTCACTGGGTTCAGATGACACGTATTGTGGTTTTGTTTTTCGGTTGTTGAACTGTCCTGGGCCTTGGAACCATCTTCTAATCAGACCCAATTTTCAGAGTAGGTGAAAATGTATGGTGTGCCCAGCTGAGCGCTGCTCTATTCGTTAGAATGATTGCTAGATGGGCACCAATGGGCACCCATTTGGAGCACAGCAGGGGAGGACCATCACCCATACTCTACATGTCCTCCTCCCTGTCGCAGACCAGATGTGCAACCTCCACTCCAGCTCAGAGCCCAGAACTAACCACCTCTGCTCGCCATAAGCCTGCAGGAGAATTGAGTGTGACGGAGTTTCTGAGACTGAGCTGAGGCAGGAGGGGCTGATGGTGTGTCTTGTCTCTTAAATATCACTGGGAAGATGCTGGCTGGGGACTGTTGAGGTGAGAGGGGCCTTCCTGCCCCAGCACGTAGGAGAGTTAGGTACACCAGGGGCTCCACTGAGATAGACGGCCCTCTAGGCTCTCACTTCTTCATGCCAAGAAGTGAGAGAGTGGTGTGGGTGTGGTGCTGTGCCTGAGAGCATGGTCTTTGGGTTCAGACCAACCTGGGTTTACATCTCATTTTTAGCTGTGTGACCTCTGGCATCTTACTTAACCTCTCTGGGCCTCCATTTCCTCACTTGTAAACTGGGGATAATAGTACTCAGCTCACAGGGTGATTGTGAGACCTACATAAATTAATATATGTAGAGCACTTAAAACAGTGTCAGACACAGAATAAGTTATTGCCTTGGTGATTATTACTGTTTGTCAGGGTGAACGGGATCTGAACAGTGAGGATCTTTATCCCTGGCTGCCTCCCTTCTTGGGAGCTGTTCCTTGTTCTCCTTTCCCCCAGGGGTTAAGTTTGGGTGTCTGTTTCCCAGAGGAGGGAGGGCTCCACTACGGACTCTAACCACTGGACTTACTGCCCATGGAGGCTGCAGAGTTGGTGCTCCCGGCTTCTCTGAAACTCCAGCCCAGGAGAGGTGAACTGGGGACAGCGCCAGCCTCCAGTCTGTCGGCAGGGCACCTAACTCCTGAATGTCCTGCCCTTTTATCTGTCCCAGAGAATGTCTGACATTTAGGTTTTGTGATGAAATTGTCTGGCCTCCCTGAGAGGTTTCACAAATAGATTCCAGACATTGTAGTAAACCAAGGCTTTCTGTAGTTTTACTAAGACAAGAATGAGCTTGGGGCAATAATTGCTGGGTCCCTCTCTTCAGTCTTCTGGGCGAGGGGGATTGGGGTGGGGTTCACTTTGGTGGTTAATAGCAACAGTGGTAACTAACCCTTAGTGGGCCCTGTTGTTTTCAGTTCCGCCTTCAAGCCTTAGGGACTGATGAGGTTATCTCCATCTCTCAGCCTCTATGTGCTCAGAATCTCTCCAGTTAGCTGGGTCTCCTGAATCTTCCTGCCTTAGGAGTTTGCAGAGCTGGAGGGGAGGAAGTGAGGCTTCACGTGGCCTAAAAAGTCATCAAAAAGCTGACGGCCACAGGAGGGGCTCCTCACCTACCACCCCCAAGATTCCTCCTATTTATTTGAGGTGCTGGGCTCACAGCAATGATTAGCTTCAGTTCAACACATACATATATTTTGTGTCATGATGGCGGTGTTCTAGAGGCTGGGGATAAAGCAGTGAGCACTTCAGAAATGATTGCCGCTAGAATAAAAACCATTGCTATTATCTAGTGCTGGAGGGCACAGAGAAGAAATATGCCTCACTTCCCCGGTTCTAGAGCCCTTTTCCACACAGAAGACCCTCCTTGCCCACATCCCTTCCTCTTGTTCTAAGCTTCTCATGCTTCCTTTCAGTCCAGATGACAGTCTGGCCATCTCCGAGCCTCCCCCTGCTGTGGTGGTGGTGGAGGGTGGAGTCTGAGCCTCCCGGCAGCTCTCTGACATGTGCAGATGTCATAGGTACCAATTCAGTGGATGAGCACATTGAGGCCAGAGGAGACCAGGGCCCCCAAGTGCAGGAGCCCTGCCAGTCTCAGTGCCAGTTCTTAGTGTTCCTTGACTGCATGGCCATGCTCAGCTCTCCACGGGGAGGCTACGAGGATGGCCCAGCCCATATAAAGTGTGAAAGGAGAAGCTGTAAGACCTCTGGAAGCCTGGGTGAAACTGGGCTGACACCCCTGTACCCTGGCAGGCTTCCTCTAAACTGCTTCACATTGAAGCCCAACCCCGCCTGCGGTCACATTTCCACACCACCACCAAAGACATGGAAATTCTGTACCTCCTTCAGCCTAACCCGGATGCCTGCCAGGCACGTAGTGGGTGCTTAGCACAGCTGCCCTGGAACTAGAAGGTGGGCCCAGTGGCTCTGACTGGGGCCACGGTTCCTGGCGCCGTTAAGGGTTTCCTTTCTTCTTTACTTGGGAGGGAGGTGGAGGCGCTGTAGCCAGCGGCAGGGGGAGGCTCTCCTTTATGGGATTAACTGGGACCTGCACTTTTGCTGGAAACTGTGGGAAGCGTGAAGAGCTCTCAAGTGCTTACAAAGTGGGTTTTGAAAAACAAACCTTGCCTACACAGGGATGAAGCAGAGGTTAGACATGGCTTTTTGGGGGGTGGGGTGGGGCTTAGCTGAATAACAGACTAGCAAGAACTCTGTAAGCAGGTCCATAAGCTTGTCTAGAGAACAATATGCACTCCGTATTGAGTAGATTTATGGTAACAACTATCATTTGTAAAAACGCTTTATAATTTATAAAGCCCTTTTTACATGCACTATATGTGTGTGTAAATACTATATGTAACCTTCCCATTTAATGTTATTGAACACACACACACACACACACACACACACACACACCCCTCTTCATTCTGTCTGTCGCATAGTGGAAAGAACCCGGGCTGGCTTGCAGTTTCTGGGCCTCAGTTTACCCATCTGCAAAATGAGATGATTGGGGGAGCCCTGACTGGGAGAGATGGTACAGGGATGTGACTGTCGCTGGCTCGGTGCTGCGTAGGAGTGTGGAGAGCAGGAGCTGGTTGGCTCTGAGAGTGCTGGGCAGTTCAGGGGTGCCCGCTGCAGGTGGTGGGAACCCTGGGCATGAGCTAAGGGGAGGTTCTCTTCTGGAGCCACCGACTCAGAAGGGGGGATTTGCCTTTTCTTGGAGGCGGGCAGGAGAGGCTTAGGCCCCAA
Organism: Leucopleurus acutus; assembly: GCF_964270905.1. Classification (NCBI taxonomy): domain Eukaryota; kingdom Metazoa; phylum Chordata; class Mammalia; order Artiodactyla; family Delphinidae; genus Leucopleurus; species Leucopleurus acutus. The sequence continues at coordinate 66,264,410 of NC_139151.1, forward strand.
GGCCCGTGGGCACTGTACCCAGGCTGCCCTCTCAACCTGTCCTCAAGGTGATCTGATGGGGTCGCTGCTCCACCACCATGCTAATCCTCATCAGGTAGAGTCTCTGAGGGATGAGTAGTGTTTCTCCTCAGAGAATGGGAGAGAGCAGTGATGACTTATGCAGAACCCAGACTCAGAGAGCAGAGGTGGGCGGCGCTTCCCTGCTCTCCGCCCAAGAGCATCATCTCTGCCGTCCCCCTTTGCTCTCCTCCGCTGGGGGGATCCAGGTCCTCTTGTTCCTTTGTTTGTTTTCCTCTGTCTTACTCCTGTTCCATTTATCTTCTTCCTTCCTCTCTTTAATCCCATGGAGCTGTTTTCTTTTTAATTGTAAAGGGTTTTTTGTTTCTTGTTCCCTGTATAAAACATTGATGAGTTTAACTGATCTCAAATTCAAGCGGGGACCATCTCTAAATTTTATTTTTGAATTATGTGCTTCAGTTTTTTTTTTTTTTTCTTTAAATAATTAGTGACACATCCTGGCCCTGGCCCTCTCCAGCAGTGTGGTCTTGTGTCTCCATCTGTACAGTGGGGACAGTAATGCCCCTCAGAGGGTAGTAGTGGCTTACTGAGTGAATAAATGAAGTCCAGACAGTGGCAAGCCCCCAGCCCTTCCATTTGAATTACCCCAAAGATGTGTTGATCGTTACTGAGTGGACCCAGGCGAGGGCTTTGGTTTTTCTGTATCTGACTCAAGATTGACTCAGATGCTGTGGTTTTGAGGGCTTTGTTTCAGGAGTTACTTGGGCTGGAATCAGCCCTGGGTCAGCAGCTGCTGGTAGAGGTGACTAGGTGTCTCCCGATTGTGGATGAGTTGTCTGTCTCTGTCTTGCTCCTCCGGTGGCTGCCTCCCTGAAAGCCTCAATGATTCCCACTGTCCGCGTGGGTGGGCTTCCCAGGGCCCCCTCCCCTGGTCTCTCTCTGTTTTCCCTCCATCTCTCTTTACCAGGTACCTGCCTCCACTCCCCACTTGCCCCATGCCATCCCATGGGGTAGATGGGTTGCTGGTGGGCAGGGACTGTTCTCGAAAGGGAAAGGAAAAGCTTGAGCTGGCAGCATCCCCAGAAGTTGTCTTTTCTGCCCTCTGACCGTTGTTCAGTGTTGCCTTTTGTCCCTCTGTCTCCACCGTTCATAAATGTGGGTGAGTGAGCCCCTTCTTCTTTCCTCTAGATCTGTGCTGTCCAGTATAGGTGCCACTAGCCACGTGGCTTGGACATGTGACATGTGACAAGTCCAAACTGAGATGTGCTGTAAGTGTAAAATACACACCTGATTTCAAAGACTTCGTATGAAAGAAAGGTTGCATAATAATAGCTTATTAGTACTTTGCATATGGATTACATGTTGCAATAATAATATTTTAGATATATTGAACTAAATAAATTACATTATTAACATTAATTTTACTGTGGCTACCTGATAATTTAGAATTAAATGTGTGGCTCACATTATATGTCTGTCGCAGTGGTTCTTAACTGGTGGTGATTTTGCCTCCCCAGGGACACCTGGCAATATTTAGAGACGGTTCTGATTGCCATGCTCGGGGGAGAAGGTGATCTAGCTGGGAAAGGCCAGGGCTGCTGCTAAGCATCCTGCAATTCACGGGACAGTCCCCACCCCCAACTACAAAAAATGATGCAGCCCAAAATGTCCATCGTGCCAAAGTTGAGAAACTCGGTTCTATTGGACACTCTTACTTTGGATGATGTAGTCTTGTCTTATGGGCAATGACTCCAAAATCAGAGGCCCTAGGCATAGTAGAAAGAGCATAAATGGCCGGTGTCAGATACCTGCAACCATGGGCAGGTTAGTTAACATTTCAGAGCCTCCATTTCCTCATCTGTAAAATGAGCATAATGATAATACCCACCTTACAGGTTTCCAGCTAGGATTAAATGAGATTGACATGTACCATACCTGTTACATAGTAAACTGCCACTAAATAGAAGTTACTATTATTAAAAGACCTGTATCTTTTACTCTCTGGATCAACTATGGGGATCTCTCCATGCCTCCTGGATTTTTCTATGATACCTGACACTCAACAACTTGGAAACTAAATTCATAATTTCACTCTTCCTCTTCCCTCCCACTCCCTAAATGTATTCTTCTTTCTGACTTTCAGTCTTAGTTCACGCTGGCACCACCCTCCCAGTCTTAGAATCTGAGACAGTTTCACTTCCTCCTTCTACCCCCTCAAACCTGAATTTATAATTTGTTAACCTCTCTGGGGTAGGTATGTCTCCTCCACCCCACCTCTCCGATCCCACCTAGCAGGACCTCTTCACCCAGCCTGAGAGTGGCTGCCTTCTAGGTCCTGCCTCTGCTCTTTCCTCTTCCCTCTGTGTGTGGTTAGTGAACTCCATCTTGCTCAGAAACCCTCAGTGGGTTGTTGTTTTGTTTTGTTTTTGCTGAAGTGGGAGTACCTGTGGGCAGGAAATGTGACATGCCCATCTCCTAGCCCATTTCCTTAGTACCCAACGTGACGCCTAAGAAAAGGTGTTCCTTGAGTGTTTTCTGAATGAATGAATGACCAAATGTATGATAGATATCCTTTGCTCCTTGGTTTATTCTTGATAGGATCAGGTACTACAGGGAGCTAGGAGAGTGGTTTCCAAATGCCTTATTTTCCTTTTAATAGTTCAGCAGAGCATAACCCATGACCTCATCTACCTCTTTGCTCCCCCTCTACCCCCCTCCCCACCCAGTGTTTAAGCTGGGGAAGCACTTCGTTTGTTCTACCTGGAGGGTTACAGCCATGACACAGTACATCCAGATCCGGGAAATCCCACCTTCCATATGTGGACTTCCTCAGCCAGCCTGAGGGGTGATGCCACAGTCCTTCCACTGGTCCAGGCCTGCCTCCAGAGAGCAGGTGCCCTAGATGCCCAGGCATGCCTTCCTTTTGGTGGCAGAAAGAATTCCCAAGCAGCTCCCAGCAGGCTGAGAGGAGAGGCTTTCCAGAAACATGTCCTTAAAGATGCTCTGATAAAGAAAACATAGTGTGTTCTTTGGCAGGTTGTAGACATGGGTGGGCAGGATGGTGTAAGTAACATTGGAGTCTCCCAATGTCTAGACACTGTGATCTATTCACAGTTTTGAAAACACTTTAATTACAAGCCACTTTATACTGTAAAGTGACCCACTTGGAAGCTGTCAAGAGCCTCCGAGTAAGTCTACTCACTTCTTTTGTAGCAGTTGCAAACGGAGTCAAAACTGTATTACCCTGGTGAGAAGGGGTTCCCTGGACTGGAAGGCGTGTGAGATGCTATAGCCTTCTAAACGTAAATACACTAGGGTTTGTCTCCTGGAGCTGGTGATCCACATTGGGATATGGGACTTTTCTGTATAGCCGTCTTCTGTGGGTTGGGTACCAGACGTATATCCCACCTCCAGGAGGTGGATCAAGGTGCGACTGACCAGATGGATTTTCCCTTGGGAAATGTTAAGATTTGCTGTCACCTCTAGCTTTGTCACATCTGACGTTGTTCCCTCTATCTGAGCCTAGCTATTTCATCGGTAAATATGAGAAAAGTCCCTTATACTGCATATATTAGATAATAATGTCTTCCCTCCACTTTTGACAAGTCGAAAGACACTTCGCTGCCCATTAGCGTGTCTAATCAGCTGCAGACAATCTGTGTACATACTAACTTGATATAATCCCAGGTAAAATAAGCAATGGTGGTAGTTAATAGTTTGGGCCCCAGATTTGAAAGTTGGACCCCTTGGTTTGAAATTTAGCTTTGCCTCTTACCAGATACATGCCTTTGAGCCGTGGGACCTTAGCTTCATCAGAAATGGGGAGAGAAAATAGTTCCTGTCTCATAAGTTAGTTTCTGACTCATTTAATAAGATACTATATGTAAAGCCCCTGAGACAGTGTCTCAGTAAATATTGGCTATGACACTTCCGTTAGCCTCTGTGTGCATCCTGATTTGGGGTAAAGGCATGATTTGATGCATTTCTTCATTTGGCAAATATTTCATGGCACCTCCTATGGGTCAGGGACTATTCTGGCCCCTGTGGATACAGCATGAGTGAGGGAGAAAAGGCCCCTGCTTTGGTGGAGCTTACATTCCAGAGGGAGAGACACACAGTGAACTAGTTAATAAATAAAAAAGAGCTTTAGGGTTGTGATAAGCACTGTGCAGAAAATAAACAGGGAGATGTGTTGGATTAAACGAGGTGGGGCTGGGAAGGTATTACCGAGGAATGTGATGTTAGGGCTGAGACCTGAACGCAGAGATCTTCGGGAGGGCATCCCAGGAGTGGCAAGGGGAACCCATCTGAAAATGGCCTCTGGGCTCTCATGAGGCTCTCATATTTTCTTGGGCCCCCTAAGGGGAAGGCAGCGGTAGGGAAGGAAGTGTCAGACAGGATGATCTAAGCCAGCGGGTGACAAAAATGTCTAAAATATTTACTATCTGGCTCATTACAGAGAAAGCGCACTGACTTGTGATCTAAAGTCCCTTCCAGGTCAGACGGTGCACGTACCTGTGAGCTCAGGGGGCACAGGGCAACTCGCCAGTGCAGGGGACAGCAGCCCGGCTGCCTCTTGGGTGCCCAGGCTACAAGTGAGGTTCATCCACTTGCTGAAGATGCCCTGATAAAGGCAGTATGCCTGCCCCAAGGGATGCAAACCACTCCCAGCCTTTGAACTGGTGGGATCGCAGCATCCGTATCCCTGGATGGACTGGACCACATCTCTTAGGGATCCAAGTGCTGATTTCATTCTAGGACTGCTCCTCAGGAAGAAGGGAGGGAGGAGAGGAGCTGTCAGCCACTGCTATTGTTTATTGACTGCTTCTCCTGTGCTAGGCTAGGCTCTTTTGTGAACAATTCTACAGTTTACTAATTCCATCCCCATAACAACTGTAGTTGGTAGGGAATACCCTATTCCTCTTTTAGGGTTGAGGAAACTGAGGTCAAGAGAAATGAGTGTAGTAAGCTGCTGTGCTCGAAGGCACACAGCTGGCAAATGGCCTGCCAGCTTCAGAACCTGTCCCTTACTTCGCTACCCATATATGCTGTTTCTCGGTGGTGTTCCATCCAAGGGCTGGTAAGTCTTGACCTGTTTGCATGCCTGAACTAGGGCATGCTTAGACCCCTCAGCCATATTCATTCAGCACCTACCTATGGGGCTAGAGACCCTACAAAAGGAGAATAAGAAGGAGGCCAGCACATCCTTACAGCATATTCATAGGTGTATTCTTACCTGCTGCCTCCTTCTTGGGGAATATGCCAGGGCTCTTGGAGGGGTGGTTAGCTGGTCCCGATATGGCTGTGGAGTGGCAGGGGTGGCCTTGTGCTCCTTGGGCTCTCAGCCCAGCTCTGAGCTGGCTGCAGAAACAGCTGCTGGGCTCAGGTAAACAGTCTCTCCTTTGCTGACCTCAGAGCAATAGGAGTCGGTGAACGTGGAACGAACACCTGACCTCTTCTCATGCAGATCCGTTACCAGGCCCACAGTGGCCTTTCTGTAGAGGCCAGCCTGGGACAAGGCTGCTGCCCCCTGATAGGGTCAACCTTGCCTGTGGCCATGAGTGGTCATAGGATGAGGTGACACCAGTGGAGGAGTCTCACCAGGGAGAGAAGAGGGGCCAGAAAGGGGCAGCGGGCGCTAACGCTTGGGAGAAAAGTGACAGCGAGGGCAATGTAAAAGAAAGAGCCAGCTGCCAGAGTCACGAGGATCTGGTAGTGAGTCCTGGCTCTGCCTTTTATTAGCCCTGTGATCTTAGGCCAGTGTAACACTGTGGATCTGAGTTTGTGCTCTGGAGCTAGAAGCCTGCGTCCGAATGCCAGTTCCTCCTTCCTACCTGCGACGTGACCTTGGGCACTCCAGTTAACCATTATGTGCCTCGGTTTCTTAATCTTGGGTTATTGTGAGGTTTGAGTAAGTTAATACATCTGAAGCACTTAGGTCAGTACTTGATAGAGTTAGGCTTCAACAAATGCCAGCTTTATTCAGTCACAGCACCTCTGGGTCTCAGTTTCTTAACTGTATACCGGGAAAAGCAATGCCACTTTCACTATGGAAATGAGCTGGTTGATTTAAAGAAAGCATCTGCTGCAGGTCTGGCATATGTGAGATACTCGGGAGATGCTTCTCCTGACATTAAGTGGCCCCCAGTCTTGGCACTTGTTGAGTGGAAATGTTTGACATTGGATGGATTTTGACAGCTGCTGGTCACAGCCCTGGCTGGGTTCTCTGGGCTGGGAAAGTGTAGGTGGGTACTCAGCCTGTGTTCTCCTTTCTCATTGGATTGAGTTACCCATGACGTTGGCCCCTTTCAGAAGTCACTAAGTCCTGGATGGGAAGGGGTGTCTTGCCATTGCTGTAGTTTTCCTACTGAATCCTGCCAGTGCCTGCTGCTGTCACTGCCACCACACCGGACTGGTCCACCCAGGGCCTTGCTGAGTACTCTCACCTCCCTTTTTTCTAATCATCACTGAACACTTAACCTGGGTCAGGCTAGTTGCTTGGGATGCAAAAGTGAGCCAGACATACCTCTACTTTTGAAGAGGTCACAGGAGGTCAGATAGACACACTTGAAAAAGAATTAAAAATCACTAAGAAATGGAGCAATGGAGGGTGTGGGGATTCCTCACTTGCCACCTCCCTCTCCCTAACTCCCTGCAATGGTCTCTAGAGCAGTGGTTAAAGGCAGGAAGGATTCCTGGAGCCAGGCACCTGGGTTTGAATCCTGGCTCCAGCACTTAAAAGTTACAGCTGTGAAATTGGCAGGATGGGTGTGCGTTGTTGAGAATAAAGGACTCTGAGTGCTGGCTATTATCATTGTAATGTTTAAAAGCAAAAGTTCACTAAGTAACTGAAAAGAAAGAAAGTGATAAATATGAACTTGTGTATCTTTCTGGAGGCTAGATTGTTCCTGTATCTTAGCTCTACTTTTTTCTCTACATATGGATTAAAAAACCTAGAGGTTTTTTATTTTTATTTTTTTTTACATCTTTATTGGAGTATAATTGCTTTACAATGGTGTGTTAGTTTCTGCTTTATAACAAAGTGAATCAGTTTATACATATACATATGTTCCCATATCTCTTCCCTGTTGCGTCTCCCTCCCTCCCACCCTCCCTATCCCACCCCTCCAGGCGGTCACAAAGCACCGAGCTGATCTCCCTGTGCTATGTGGCTGCTTCCCACTAGCTGTCTATTTTACGTTTGGTAGTGTATATATGTCCATGCCACTGTCTCGCTTTGGCCCTAGAGTTTTTAGCTTTGAATATAGACTCAGCCCGTCTCAGAAGTCTCTTTCCCTTATTTCTCCTAAAGGAATGTGAGATTCCTCCACACCCTTTTTTCGGGGTGGGGCGGGGGGGTGCGTCTTAGAAGGGCCTGTGGCTTCTGCTCTCCCAAAGGGAGGAAAGGGAGTCAAGGCAGCTGGCTGGTCAAGCCCTCCCCTGTGACTAGAAGCTCCTTGCTGGTAACAGTGTACACCAAAATGTCAGCACCAGAGCCCAGGGACAAGAACTCACCAGGTCCACTAAAGAAAGACCATTGATGGGGAGAAAACCGATACTATAAGAAGCAACACGTATTGTACATTGTCACAGCAAATGGTGTGTTTAGATGTGTACATTTTTTGTATGTAAATTTTACCTGAAAAGAAAAAACTTGAATAATGTATTCCTTTTTTATTTTTTATTGAAGTATAGTTGATTTACAATGTTGTGTTAATCACTGCTGTACAGCAAAGTGACTCAGTTATACATATATATATATTGGGTTGGCCCAAAAGTTCGTTTGGGTTTTGCTATAACATCTTATGGAAAAACCTGAACAAACTTTTGGGCCAACCCAATACATTCTTTTTCATATTCTTTTCCATTATGGTTTATCACAAGATATTGAATATAGTTTCCTGTGCTGTACAGTAGGACCTTGTTGTTTATCCATTCTATATATACCAGTTTGCATCTGCTAATCTCAAACTCCCAATCCATCCCTCTCTCATCCCCCTCCCCTTGGCAACCACCAGACTATTCTCTATGTCCCTGATTCTGTTTCTGTTTCATAGATAGGTTTGTGTCATATTTTAGATTCCACATATAAGTGATATCATATGGTATTTGTCTTTCTCTTTCTGACTTACTTCACTTAGTATGATAATCTCTAGTTGCATCCATGTTGCTACAAATGGTATTATTTCATTCTTTTTTATGGCTGAGTAGTATTCCATTGTATATATGTACCACATCTTCTCTATCCATTCATCTGTCGATGGACATTTAGGTCGTTTCTATGTCTTGGCTATCGTGAATAGTGCTGCTGTGAACATAGGGGTGAATGTATCTTTTTGAATTATAGTTTGGTCTGCATATATGCCCAGGAGTGGGACTGCTGGATCATATGGTAGCTCTATTTTTATTTTTGGGGGGGAACCTCCATACTGTTTTCCATAATGGATGCACCAATTTACATTCCCACCAACATTCCCACCACACCTTCTCCAGCATTTGTTATTTGTAGACTTTTTTTTTTTTGTGGTACGCAGTCCTCTCACTGTTGTGGCCTCTCCCATTGCGGAGCACAGGTTCCGGACGCGCAGGCCCAGCGGCCATGGCTTATGGGCCTAGCCGCTCCACGGCATGTGGGATCTTCCCGGACCAGGGCACGAACCCGTGTCCCCTGCATCGGCAGGCGGACTCTCAACCACTGCGCCACCAGGGAAGCCCTGTAGACTTTTTAATGATGGCCATTCTGACCGGTGTGAGGTGGTAGCTCACTGTAGTTTTGATTTTAATTTCTCTAATAACTAGTGAAGTTGAGCATCTTTTCATGTGCCCATTGACCATCTGTATGTCTTCTTTGGAGAAGTGTCTCTTTAGGTCTTCTGACCATTTTTCAGTTGGATTGTTTTTTAGTTGTTGAGTTGCATGAACTATTTTGTATATCTTGGAAATTAAGCCCTTGTCAGTTGCATCATTTGCAATATTTTTTCCCATTCTGTAGGTTGTCTTTTTGTTTTGTTTATGGTTTCCTTTGCTGTGCAAAAGCTTGTAAGTTTGATTAGGTCCCATTTGTTTATTTTCATTTTCATTTCTATTTTCTTGGGAGACTGACCTATGAAAACATTGGTATGATTTATGTCAGAGAATGTTTTGCCTATGTTCTCTTTTAGGAGTTTTATGGTGCCATGTCTTATGTTTAAGTCTTTAAACCATTCTGAGTGTATTTTTGTGTATGTTGAGAGGGTGTGAAGAACTTTAATAATTATTGAACTCTAGTTAATTAGATTTGTATCCTGAAGTATTTGGGAAGGAATGTACTGATTCAGCAATTTCATTGAAATGCACCAAAAAATAAGCTAAATTGATGAATGGGTAGAGAGGTGGATGGATGAATAGATATATGATAAACCAAGGAGACTAAAATCTAATCATAGAATCTAGGTGGTGGGTATTTGGGTGTGCACTAAAATGCTTTCAACTTTTCTGTTTATTTGAAAATCTTTATAATAAGATATTGCAAAAAATATTGTAAAGCTACTTGATTGAAAACAGGGAAAAAAAATCCATCATAGAAAAATATACAAGTAGATGCTTGGAATATTTACAAACGTTTAAAATGCTGGAAGGCTGGATGTTAATATGAAGAAAAATAAAACTAGTCCTATATATTTTCTGCAATATATTCCCTTTTTTGTATTATAAAATAGCCATATATATATATGAATGTTGCAGGCAGAGTGCAAAGCAAGCGAAAAGACCCTGTGTGTGCTTAGGGAGACCTTTACGGCTGGAGTGCAGAGAGGGAGGGCGGTGGGTAGGAGCTGAAGACAGAAGGGAAATTGGAGGGCAGTGTCATGTAGGGTCTTTTTTTAAAATAAATTTATTTATTTTATTTTTGGCTGTGTTGGGTCTTCGTTGCTGCACGCGGGCTTTTCTCTGGTTGCGGCGAGTGGGGGCTACTCTTCGTTGCGGTGCGCGGGCTTCTCATTGCGGTCGGTTCCCTCATGGGCTGTGTCCTGGAGGGACCCTTTCTTGACCAAATCTGTCCCTTCCACAAATGTCTCCAGTAGTCACAGGTGGTCCCAAACCATCTAGTATTCTCGGTCTCTGTTTCCCTTTCTCTAGTTCCCAACCAGACAGCCTCCTGAGGTTTGGGAACGGGAACCTTCTCTTGCATCCTCTGCCATCCCACCGAGCGGTCTCAATGGTCTTACCTATCTAGTTGAGGAGGGAACATGCTGACACTACCACACAAGGCCCAAGGTAACCTGGAAGAATTTATATAGGATTGTGATTTCAAGTACAAACTCTGGGATCCGAGGTTAGTTGTCAACCTAGTCCTGTGACCACGGTTAAGTCATTTAACCTTCCTAAACTCCAATTTTCTCATCTGCCAAACGGCGACGAATTATGCCCGGTTCAGGGTTATTGTAGGAAGGAAATGAGGTGCCTGTGTTACAAAGTGCTTAGCACAGTTCTTGCACAGTAGAAGCAGGCAGTAAGTGGGAGCTCTGAGTTTTATTATTGCTATTATCAATACTGTCACTACTCTTGCTCTTCCCAATATGGGATGGCCAGGCACGTGCAAAGGTGGGACAGAGTTGGCACTGTTGATGACATACTTTGGCATCTGAAATGAAAGGAGTCGTGGGCTGCTGATCTCTTCCGTTGGTGGGGGAAATTCCTGGGAACTCATGCCTTAGATGGGGGGGCGATACAGGAGGTATGAACAGCACCCAGAGGCAGGAAGCACAGCCTTGATGATTGTACTTCTGACTCCCAAACAGGGGGTCCAATCTGAGTGTACTCACAAGGCCCAGGGACGGGATGTTTGCAAATGAAACTGTCCCTGAAAATCCAGACCCCGTGGTCACTGGTTATAGTTGCTCATACAAGGGTTAGAGCACCGGCTCAGGCTGAAAGGGAGGGACAGAGAGGAATGGAATGTTTCTCAGAGCAATTCATATTATTGTTTTGAGAGCAGGCAGGGAGGACAGGATATCTTTCTTCATTTCCTCTCTGTAAATTTCTGAGGTTAGTAAGTGGTGGTAATTGTTACCCAGAAATAACTGGGTGTGACCCAGATACAGGAGAGTCAGACCAGGGCAGGGGCAGGGCCGTGTCAAGTCAGATGAGAGTTGGCTCCTCACCAGAGTGGCCCTTGAAGTTGCTGTGAAGAGTCAGGTCACAGAGATTTCTCCATCCTCGGCTCGAGCCGCAAGTGGGCTGCCTCTCTCTTAAGCCCTCCTTACTTAGCACTGTGAGGCTGTGAGGCCAGGCCCCCGGATTAGCATGTGGAAGGCACCTAGGACCTGATGACTGTCTGTCCTGCGATTCTGAATGAGCTGTTTTTACTTGTGGTAACCCAGTAATAGTCAGGGCCTTCCTGCCTGGGTTTAGATAAGTGGCCTGCCCTAAGAGCTGGTGAGCCTGCGAAGCCACGCCAGGAAACGCGAGGGCACGTCCCTGGAACCAGAGCACTGCCCGGGGAGCTGGCCCGTGGGTCTGCATGCCGGGAGGGCTGCCGCTACCAGGGAGACGACACCACACGTGACCTTGTGTCACTCAGCTCGCTTCCAGGTCTCCGGAGGCACTAGAGAGGCTGCCACTGTCCATGCCCAAACCGCCACTGCTGTGGCACCTGCCTGAGTGGCTTCCGAGGACTTGCAGGGGCTCTAGCTTCGTCCAGCCTATAAATTTCCATCCCAGGGAAGCTCAGCTCAGACGCAGGCTCAGGCCTTCCATGCAGAGGCCCTGTGCACTCAGACTGAACACAGCTCCATTCAGGAGGCCCACGTGTGCTGGCTGCAGGGAAGGAGCGAAAACTGGCCTCCCTTCATCCTGACCGCACCCCCTGTGGTCCATCCTCCTGGTTAGACAAGCAGTTCAGAGCACAGGCTTTGGACCCACACTGCCTGGGTTCGTGTCCAAACTTGACCACTTCCTCATTAGGTGACCCACCTTAGAGCAATTTCTGACCCTCTTTTGCCTCCATTTCTTAGCTCCAATATGGGGGTAGTAACAGTACCTGGAGCAAGTTGCCTAACTTTTCGATGCCTCAGTATCCTCACGTACAAAGTGGAGACGGTGATGACAGTTATCTCACAGATAGGGCAGTTGGAAGGATGAAATACATGAAATGATTAGGACAGTGCCTCGCAAGTAGAAAGTGCTGAGTGTGGTATAGTTTAGATCCTATAATCATCCTTTTCAGTGAGGTGCAGAGCCTGGGTGAGTGAGCTTGTGAATGGCAGACCCTGGTCTGCCAGCTGCCTGCAAGTGCTTGCTGGCTTTCTCTGCCCCACCCCACTGGGCTGTCTGCACATGGAGCCCCCAAGGAAACTGGAGGCAGAATTCAGAAGTGGAAATCAAGCCTCCGGATGGCTAACCCTGGCTTAGCCCCTGCTCCACTCAGCGGCTCCCTCCGGGGACCGATCCTTCTAGCATTCCTGGCACCAGTCCCAGCACACCTACCCACTTAGGGGTTGGAAGATGCACCGTGTCACCAAGAAGTGGGTAGTGCTTGTAGGGCTCCCCTGGGAGAGCACAGGGGTCCTGTGTGAGCTGGGGCTGCCCCAGCCCTGTGCCTTGACAGTGGGTGAGGCCCCTCATCCCCTCTTCCCAACCTTTGATAAATAAAGAGATGATCTTTCCATGTGGTGTTTGTCTCTCTCCACAAATGCGGAGGTCTAAGCACTGCCAAGCTTATCTATACAGTGGACTTCCTGCTGGTGTTGGATCTGCCCTGCTCCCCACTGCGTAATAAATTTATGTCGCCTGAGCACACAGATCTGCTGACATCCGTGATCCTGGTGGCCTTGGCAGACTCCAGCTCCCCCAGCCTGGGTGGGAAATGCAGACATAAACCCTAGCTGACGTGAACCGAACATCCTTGTTACAGTCGGACAGCAAGAACTGGGTGGGCCGTGAGGGTGTGGGACGTTCCTTCATCCATCAGTTCTTTATTGAGGCCTCCTGTGTGCCAGGCCCTGTACTGGACATGGGGACAGCTTTGGAGGAGCTTTTGCACTGGCCTGGGAATCAGATGCAGATAATTATAACACGTGGAGCTTAGTTCTGGGGTAGCACTAAGGACAGAGCCTGTGGGAGGAATGTATAATCTAATTTGGGGCTCGGCCTCAAGGCTGAGTTTTAATGAAAAATTTTTGTTCCTTGGCACCGAGTCCTTAGCAGTGAAGCCCGGATGCGTCTGGGAAAGGTGGCGAGTTCCTCTGGATTGAGTTATCGCAATGCTTTGCGTTCGTGGTCTGTTTGCACTATGCTCGCCATCCAGAGCGTCAACCATGGGCGCAGGCCAGGGGAGCCCTCTTCTCGCCCGCTCCTCTGCCCAGGCACGTAGCAGCCGCGGTTTTCGGCTTCTTGTCAGAACTCCGAGTTCCCATGTTAATCATAACAAGTGTGCTCCTAGAGGAACGGGCCTGGCCTCGGCCAGCAAGCCTTCTCTCCTGTCTTGATAACATCTGTACCGAATTTTCTCCCTTTATGTAATTAGGCCCATTGGTATTTGCTTTGGGTATGACTGGCGTCTCTGAAATTTCAGGCCCAAAGTATGAGCTGGCGCCCAGGGTGGTGGGAAAACTGAGCTTTCATCAGTGGGATTTCAGGTTTAGCTGGGAGGGTCAGAAATGGTACGCCAGCTACTGTTTGCGTGAGAAATGTACAGCAGACCCCCAACTGGTGGGAATGGGGTCCCCTGCCTGGCCCCGGGAGCGGTGCTGGGTCAGGCCTGGTGGATGATAGAAGGATGCAGGAGGGCTCCCCTCCTGCCCTCCTGCCCTTCCTGCCCTTCTTCACGCCACATCCTCCCACCCCACTCCATCCCTGGCCCGGGAGTGACAGAACTCAGCAAACAGGAAAAGATGCGCTAACTGCAAAGAAATGCAGTGAATCTAGACTTAACCCCGAAGCCAACCTCAGAGTGTCGGGGTTTGGAGTCTTGCTTTGAAATGCCCGTCATGGTCTGGCTATGTCTGAGCCAGAGGAGCTGTTTGGGGTGTGAGATAAAGAGGGAAGCTGTGCTTGGGGGAGTTGGTTCTCTGCAGTCAGCTCCAACCAGAAAGGAAGCAAAAGGATTTGTATACCCGCTCCCTGTCTCTGGAGTGAATTGTATCTCAGCGGTGACTTCATTTCCCCTAACAGAGTTTCCACCAACTCTCTGGGAGGTTCCAACGAGTAAGCCACACTGATTGTGGTGTGGGAGCTTCTGATATGCTTATTTGCAGTTCCCCTTTGGGAGTCTGGAGGCCCCAGATGAGTGATAACTGGATGATGGAATATAGCTAGGGGAAGGGGAATGCATTTTTTTAAGATAAGTTTGATCCCAAGCAGAAGGGATGTTTCCAGATGCCTGTGCAATGTCAAGCAGTGGGGTGTGGATGCAGATCTCCTTCCCTGTGACTTTGCTGGGGTATCGCCAGTTAGTTAGACCCCCCAGTTGAACCCCTGCCTCTTGAAGGTGGTTCAGGAATTGCCTGGGAGTAGGGCAGGCTGCTGCATGGGGATGTCTCGCAGCCAGAATATCACCCTTTTCCTGTTTTTATTGGATTGGTGCTGCACATAAGACTTTATTTGAATGGAAGGACTTTTGCCCAGCATAACTAGTTCGGTAGGTCATTATGTGTCTTCCCTTCTTTCCTAAGTGGCTGTAGCTTCCTTGGGGAAGGACCCTTGTCTTGTTCAGCATGACAGGGTCCGTTGAGACCTAGCATGGGACTTGAACAGAGTCCTGTTTTGTCACCTCTGCCCACATGGCCCCATTGCCTACAGGGCCAAGACCATATACTCTTTCACTTGACACTTCAGACTCTCGGCGTCTAGTTCCAGACCAATCCTTGTCTCTTTTCTCTCCTTTCCCTCCTTTCCCCCAAAGTGTCCTTCTCTCCATCCACCTTGAACTAAGAGGTTAAATGCCAGAGCTGGGATTTAAGCCCAGTTCAGTTTAACTCTGAACCTCACGTGTATCTTACTGTGCCTCCCCCGAATCCTTTTACCTCTGTGTCCCTCACGGGGTCTGGCACAGTGCCTGGTGTGTGGTAGGCCCACAGGTAATGTACATCGGATGGATGAATGGGGGGTCCTAACAGGTGCTCGGTTTGCACTCACTGGTTGATTTGGGTGGATGGGGGTTTGCTCCCCAGTTACGCTGCTGACTAGGGGCTTGTGTCTGCAAGGCTAGAGGTTGCTGAGTGCCTTTCTCCTCTCTCCCCTCTGCAGTGTCTCATCATTGGAGGAGGACCATGTGGTTTGCGCACTGCCATTGAACTTGCCTACCTGGGGGCCAAAGTGGTCGTGGTGGAGAAGAGGGACACCTTCTCCCGGAACAACGTGCTGCACCTCTGGCCTTTCACCATCCATGACCTGCGAGGCCTGGGAGCCAAGAAGTTCTATGGGAAGTTCTGTGCCGGCTCCATCGACCATATCAGTGAGTGGAGCCACTGGTGACACCCCATGTGGGGAGGGGGCTGACCCTGGGTGGGGTATATCTCCACATTGTGGAGACCCCAGGATATTTCATCTTGCAGGTCTCTGGGGGCTCCACACATCCAACTGGCAGACATTTAATTCCAGGCCCTGTGCTGTGCCCCACTAGGCTGGAAGCACCATGAGGCCAGGGATCATGGTATGTCTCATTCACCAGAGTATCTCCAGGGCATAAAAGAGTACTTGACACATAGTAGATGCTCAATAGACTTCTGTTGAATGAATGAATGAAATATGGGAAACAGAGGCAGAGGTAAGTAACAGAGTCTGCACCCTCAGAGAACTCACTGAGATTCTGTCAATAATAAAATGTGCTTTAACAGAGCAGTCGGACTTGCTAAAGGAGCTCAGAAGAGGGAGCCACATAAAACCATTCAATGGGCCAGGTTGTCAGTGACCTCTTGGGTAAAGGAGTTGGGACACCGTGTTGCCTGTTTGGGGAACCAGGGCAGGTTTTAGAACAGAGGAATGCCACCATTGACAGATCCTGTACCAGGTTTCCTTGAACTTTAAAAAGAGAGAGGCCATCGTGATGGGGGTTCACCCAGAAAAGAAAGGGAATTGGGAACGTGGATTTCAGGTCCCGGGTCATCCCTGAATGCTTAGGTGGGGCAAGGTGAGCACCGAGGCCTCCCGCTCTGACGTTACTTAGGCCTGGGTCTCTCGAGGCAAGATCTGTGCAGACAGGCTTTGGAAGAGCAGCCTCCCTCCTCATGCTCTGCAGGGAGGAGGTCTTGAGCCATTTTATATACAGCAATCATGACTCATAAAAGGGAAGTTAAAGAGAGTTCAAGCATTTGAACAGATTTGGGTCCAAAATCTGTCTTGTCCGTTTTCTGTGTGACTTGGCTCAGATTCTTTATCTTCTTCCAGCCCCAGTTTTGTCTCCCCTAAATGTGATTGATGCCTGCCTACCAGGAGGGCCGAGAGGATTAAATGAGGTCACGTGTGAAATATGCTGTCTCTGTGCCTGGCAGGTCGTAGGTGCTCAGGAAGTGCTTTGCATTCAGTGGGGTACAGTGAGCAAGAAGAGTCGGGATCCCTAAACCAGAATTAATTCAGAGCTGCAGTCTCTCAACCAGTGAGTGGAAGGAGAACCCTGAGAGCCATGTTCTTATGAGCACAGGCACTGATGGGAAAAGGGTGTAGGGTTAGGGCGGGAACAACTGGAGAGAATTATCAGCCAGACAGGGTGTGATTCAGTCAGATACAGGAGAACTTACCAGCAGTGGCCCAGGGTTTGTTCCCACTCCGGGATGAGAAAATTCCAAGAGTCCATTGGAAGGAAATTTGGATTTGCCCAGAAAGCTGCAGTGTCAGCTTTCCAGATATTCCTTACCACCCACAGAAGAATGTATATTGGTACCAATCTAGAATGACAGCATTATGCACCACTTTCCCATCGAGGCTTGCTGAGAGGCAGAGCTGGGCATCAGGAGGTCTTGGGAGGTCCCAGGCTGCCAGGCTGCCTTGACGGCCGGGAACCCCTCACTGCCTCATTAATGGGGCCCCCATTTAACCCCTAGTCCTTGGAAATATGCCAGCATGCAGAAGCACTGGCAGGACTGGAACGGAGATTCGAACGTTCAGAGTGATCATTGTCAAGGGCAGCTCTAATACCTGCGAGAAGAGAGGCAGGGAGAATTTATTGAGCACCTACTGGGTGCCAAAACCAGACAGACGAAGAACGTTGAAACTATGAAGAGAGGCCAGGCCTCCCCCACGGCCTGTTTCCAGGCAGGAGGTGGGTTGGGTTCTTTAAGCCCCAGCTGATCGGCTTCCTTTCAGACTGACCATGGTCTCCAGCCCCAGCTGTGACCTGGTCCTCGGCACTGCTCCGCAATTCCCCACTTGTCCTGTGTCGGCATCCTCCTCCAGTTCCCAGTGCTGACGGGCACTCCCCATCCCAGCCCCCTCTCCTTCCTCCTGCCCTCGCCTCTCCCCAGTACCCATTCCTTCCTCCCACCCTGAGGCCAGAGGCCGAGCTGGCCACTTCTTCTCCAACTCTAGGCCCTCTTGCTTTCCTTCCCTCCTTTCACCTGCCCTTACCTCACACTGCCCTCCAGTCCTCTGATAGAGCCCATTACTTTTCTTCATCTCAAAGTGTTTATTCTAGAAAGAGGCGACATAGACTTTGCCTATACTTTCTACTCATGCCACCTTCCATTGCGGTCTGATTTCTTCCCGCCACTGTGCTAAAGAAATTCCAGAAGCTTCCCAACCTCCCGTGCCCTGGCCTCCTGTAGTCTTCATTTCCTTAATCTCTCCATGGGATCTGGTATCTTGGTCCCTCCTCCCTTGGCTTTCAGGACTGCAGCTCAGGGCCTGTTCTGCAACCCACCTTGCCCCCAGCCCCCAAGCCCTGCCCCATTCTGTTTACACATGTTTCCTCTGTTAGACAGTGTTCCATGTCTCCTGGGCCTAGCATGGCACCTGACACATGGTAGCTGTTCAATAAATGTTAAATGAGCGAAGCCCACAAAATACAGAGGGACCCACAGATAATTTGAAACTTTATGCTCTCAGAAATGTATTTGAAGGCATGCCCATTTGTGCTCAATGGCAGGAACAAAATAGAGAAACAAGGAGCCACTCCTTGGGGGAGTTTAGGAGAGTGGGTAGGAGGTGGGAAACCATGAGCCCAGCTTTGTGGGGAGGAGTCACCACCCCACCCCTTACCCTGGATGGCTGAGAGCTTAGGTAGAGTCCCCCACAGGGTGAGCCGTTTGCTCTCTGACTTTACGTATTGGCTCTTTGCCGTCTCTCTGTTTACGCCTCTTTCCATCTTCACTTTATCACACCCACAGCCCGGTTCAGGAAGGAGGCAGGAAAGAGAGAGCCACCATCCTTAGAGGATTACCTAACAGCTAGAGCACAGTCTCGGAAACAGATCTGGGTCCACATTCCAGTTTTGTTCCTGTGTGAGCTTGAGCAAGTCACTTAGGCTTGTTGAGCCTTAATTTCTCATCTCTAAAATGAGAATAGAGAATTCCCTGGTGACCAGTGGTTAGGGCTCCACGTTTTCACTGCCAAGGGCCCGGGTTCAATCCCTGATTGGGGAACTAAGATCCGGTAAGCCAAAAAAAAAAAAATTTTTTTTTCATTAGAAAAAAAATAAAATGAGAATAATTACTCCGAAGGGCCACTGTAAGGGTTAAATGAGAGAGCACTGTAAGGGTTAAATGAGAGAACACAGAGTGCTTAGCACATAATTAGTGCTCAGTAATGATCGTTATTGGTACAGGCATACCTTGGAGAAACTGCAGGTTCAGTTCTAGACCATCGCAATAAAGCGAATATCCCAATAAAGTGAGTTACATGAATTACAGTGCATATAAAAGTGATATTTACACTATACTATAGTCTTTTCAGTATATACGCATAACAGAATTATGTCTAAAAAACAATGTAAATACCTTAACTTTAAAATGCTTTATTGCTAAAAAATGCGATCCATCATCTGAGCCTTCAGTGAGTTGTAATCTTCTTGTAATAGTAACATCAAAGATCACTGATAACAGATCTCCATAACAAGCATAATAATAATGAAAATGTTTGAAATATTGCTAGAATTGCCAAAACGTGACACAGAGATACAAAATGACTAAATGCTGTTGGAAAAATGACACTGGGAGTCCTTGCTTTGATGCAGGGTTGCCTTAAACCTTCGATTTGTAAAAAATGTAATATCTGGGAAGTGCAATAAAGCAAAGTGCAATAAAAAGAGGCATGCCTCTATATTGCTATGCTCAGAAATCACTGAGCAGTGATAATACAGTGTTCTGTATACAGGAGGCACTCAGACATTGCTACTGACAGTTCATCTCTTCCCCTCAGGTATTCGTCAGTTGCAGCTCATCCTGTTCAAGGTGGCCTTGATATTGGGGGTTGAAATCCATGTGAATGTGGAGTTCGTGAAGGTCCTAGAGCCTCCTGAAGATCAAGAAAATCAAAGTACAGTATAATTTTCCTTTTGGTCTAGAAATCAGATATTGCAAAACGGAAATCATATTTGCAGCTCCTAGAGGACGTTCCTGTTAAGGTTATTCTTACTGAGAGCTGTTTGGCATAATTTCATCAAAGGATCTTTTACCTTTGTGGACCATTGCTGTCACTCGAGCTTTGCTCTTCAGCGCCCAGGGGATTTATTATTAAGCATTTAACATATAATTTGGTTACGCTGTCACTACGAGGTGGTAGTTTGACAGATGAAGTCTAAGTAGTAAGTAGGAAAAAGACATAGATTCGGTTGTCTGGTAAAGTTCATTCGCATACTCTTCAAGCCGTGTGTATACACACATAGATATGTGGGTACACTTATTATACCCACATGATATTTTAAAATCCAGTAAAGAAAGTGAAGTTTCTAGAGCAAATATGAAATAAATGTTCAAAATATTATTTAGTATATAATATTTTTGAGCTTTATTGAAGAATAATTTACAAACCACAAAATTCACCCATTGTAGGTATGTCTTATTTAGTAATTCATCTCTTGTTCCTATTAGTATATTTATATAAATTCTGATCTTTTATATACATCGTGCTCAGAGAGCTTGTTCATGATGCCTCTGTATCTTACTTACTATCAAACTCTTCTGCTGCTGGGCCGGGCTTTCAGTTTTTGGTCCAGCTTCATGTCAGGGACCTCATAGTTTCACATGCAGGTTACAACTCTGATTTCTCCCATCCTCTGCCCAGAATATTGAGAATTTAGGGGAGATGTTAGTTGGCTTTTGCGGCAGGACAGCAGCTGTAATTTAACTTTGAGACCTGTGTGCTCTTAACCTTTCCCAGACCCCTAGTGGGTGTTAAATCCTAATTATGGGTAACCAGCAAGATTGCACCTGAAAACGGTTTCATAAAAGACTGTGTATTGCCCAACAAGAACGTTTGAGCATAATAAAGTAGTAATTCACGCTGGTTTCATTATACCCTGCACAAGCTGTTAGTTCTGTTTAGCAATGGGAGGGGACCAAGGAATGGGGGGATACAGAGAGAACATGGTAGAATCTGTTGAGATAAATAAGGTGCAAGTGAGACTGGTGTGAGGATCATTAGGATAGACTCCCACCCTTTATAGAAACCAGTAAAACCAGGCGTGGAGTTAGCACTGCTGGTTTACCTTGTCCTGGATTGAACTGAAGCTAAAGCCAGAAGGACTCCAAATTCAAGTGTGAATCTGGACAGCTTGGGTCTTTCCGCTGGAGCCTCTGTCTGGGGTGCCCATACCTGTGGCATTATCCATTTCTCACGACCAACACAGAGGGCACGTAATCACTCTGTCCTGCCATCTCTCACTGCCAACTCATCTCATTTTTCTGTCCTGGCAGAAATTGGCTGGCGGGCAGAATTTCTCCCTGCAGACCACTCTCTGTCAGAGTTTGAGTTTGATGTCATCATTGGAGCCGATGGCCGCAGGAACACGCTGGAAGGTGAAGATTCTTCTTCTTCCTGGGGCTGAGGATGGAGGGATGGGAGTGGGAAAGGGTATATCAGGAAGGGTGTGGAGAAGGGGGGCAAGATGGCAGGTGCCAAAGCTGGATGGGGGTCTTGATAGAAGGCCAGACTGCCCTGCTGTGCGTGAGGCTGTGTGTTTAGAGAACAGCCATTTAATACTTTCTGAACCTCTGTTTTCCCAACTATAAAATATGGATAATAGAACCTCTCAGAAGATTTCTATAAGGGCTGGGAAAATGTAAAAATGTGTTATAAAAGAAAAGCACCACGGAAATTAAAAGAAAAAATCAACATACATTTACTAAGCATCTGCCAGTGTGAAAGCCATGGTGCTAAGCGCTTTCATACTTACTTCTTCCAACTAAGAGAACCATTTTCATACTCTTCATGGTTCTGGTTTACTGTGAAGTATAATACCCCAGAAGGAGAACCCCATCTCTTCTCATAACTTTAAAGCATGCTCACTGCTGGGCAGTAAGATAAGTTTTGCCCAGACTGTCAAAGAACAAAACAGTGCCTCTCTACTTCTAAATTTGGAAGTGTTAACATGTTTTTAGGGAAGAATCTATTCAGGCTGAGAGAGGAAGAAATGCCATTGTGGAGAAATGCCTTCAATCACCTCCACCCCAGCCCCAAGGTTAATTGGTGCACAGGTTATACCAATTTGCACCAGCTGTACTAATTCAAGACCCTGGGTTGAGGACAAAGTGGTCCCACATGGCATCTCTTGCGCTGGGGACAGGTGTGCTTTTTTTTTTTTTTTTTTTTTTTTTTCCGGTACTCGGGCCTCTCACTGTTGTGGCCTCTCCTGCTGCGGAGCACAGGCTCCGGACGCGCAGGCCCAGTGGCCATGGCTCACGGGCCCAGCCGCTCCGCGGCATGTGGGATCTTCCCGGACCGGGGCACGAACCCGTGTCCCCTGCATCGGCAGGCGGACTCTCAACCACTGTGCCACCAGGGAAGCCCGACAGGTCTGCATTTTGAGCTTGTCCTGCTCAAGGGCTGCAGACTGCAGATGTCTGCTGGGGAGGGTACCTTCTCTGAGGACAGAACACCCTCCCTAAACTAGGGCTGATCTCACAGAACTCAGGATGTGTATGTAGTCTGCCTAGCTGAGGCACTTCCCACCTGCTATACACCCGCTGCTCCTTTCCTCTTTCTTCACTTCCATACCCACTCCCTCGCCCCAAGCAATCAATAACGGATATCAAACAAAAATTTTAAGCTGCCAACCTGAATGCTGTACTATTAGAATTTTTGAGCCCATTCTGATGGTTTGAGAAAACTGTAAGTGTGAATATAAAAATCCAGGATCCATGATCACCTTGAGGGATGGTTTGATATTTTGTGAACATGAAAAGCAGGGCAGGAAGGGGGAGAACCACTTGAGCAACTGAGGACCAGGTAAGCAGACTAGAGCAGGGTTCTCAATGGGCACTGTTGGCAATTGGGGGCCAGTTTTTGTGGTGGGGACTGTCCTGTGCGTTGTAGGATGCTTAGCGGCACCCTCAGTTGTGGCGACCAGAACCATTTCCACACTTGGCCAAATGCCCCTGGGGGGCAAAATCACCCCAGTTAGATACTAGAGACTAGTGGCCATTTTGACCATTTCCACAAAGGTCTAATGAAGAACCCAAATGAGGGAGTAATGTATAGAAACCCAACGTTATTTTTTTTAATTAATTTATTTTAGTTTTGGCTGTGTTGGGTCTTCGTTGCTGCGCGCGGGCTTTCTCTAGTCATGGCGAGCGGGGGCTACTCTCTGTTTCGGTGTGCGGGCTTCTCATAGCGGTGGCTTCTTGTTGCGGAGCATGGGCTCTAGGCACGCGGGCTTTGGCACTTGTGGCACACAGGGTCAGTAATTGTGGCTCACGGGCTCTAGAGCGCAGGCTCAGTAGTTGTGGCGCACGGGCTTAGTTGCTCCGCGGCATGTGGGATCTTCCCGGACCAGGGCTCGAACCCGTGTTCCCTGCACTGGCAGACGGATTCTTAACCACTGCGCCACCAGGGAATCCCAACCCAAGTTTTTTAGTCAAAGGGATTTTTGACAAAGAAGTGTGGGAATCGCCAAGAGGCTTCAGTGTCTGGTAAGCCAATGTGAGGGGAATTCCCACAGGTGCTGAAGCCAATGGTTCTGTCTGCTAGCAAGACAAATGCCTTGCATTAAGCAAAGTAAACAGCAGTACCTGGGATGGAGGGGAAGTTCAGGGCTACAGGAAAAGACAGATGCTAAAAAGAAAAGGGATTCGGAGGAGGTGGTCCACTGAAATGGGACCACCTGCTTGTGATCCTCTGGGCAACTGCCTGTGATAGTGTGGTTTATAATAAGGCAATTATATTTGGTCTTTGTCCCCTTTCTGGCACAGCTACCCAAACCCTTGGAATTTCCTGAGCGATAAGGGCAAATAGGAGCATTTTTTGTTATGATATTTGGCCTCTTGTCGGTGGTTCCTGAAATCAGTTCAGAGCCATAAGGGTGAAATGGGTGTCTTGTTATTCATAACAAGCTCCTTTTCACACCGAGTTTATGTTAATGAAGAGAGTTTTGGAAAGCACCTAAGGAAGGGAGGGGACTGGTTGCCAGGGAGCCAAACAAGTGATTAGAGGGTTGGAACTTTCAGTCCCACCCTCTGACCTCCTGGGAGGGGAGAGGGGCTGGAGATTGAGTTCAGTCACCAATGGCCAGTGATTTAATCAATCCGACATCTGTAATGAAGCCTCCACAAAAACCCAAAGGAGATGGTGTGGAGAGTTTCCGGGTTGGTGAACACGTTGTTTGGAGAGGGCATGAAAGCTCCATGCCCTTTCCCCATAACTTGTTCTAAGCATGTCTTCCAGCTGGCTGTTCCCGAGTTGTTTAGGAAGTAAAATGTTCTCTGAGTTCTGAGAGCCACTCTAGAAAATTAATCAAACCCAAGGAGGGAGTCCTTGAACCTACAATCTATAGCTGGTTAGTCAGAAGCACAGGTGACAACATGGGCTTATAATTGGCATCTGAAGTGGGGGGCAATCTGGTGGGACTGAGCTCTTAACCTGTGGGATCTGATGCCATCTCTGAGTAGATAGTGTCAGAATTGAGTTGAAGTGTAGGACACCCAGCCGCTGTCCTGGAATTGCCTGTCGGCGTGGGAGGAAAAAAAACCCCATATTATAATTGGGTGCAGAATTCTTACGGCCATTAAAAAGCGATTTCAATGTATACCGTTGAAAACTGTAAGAGCCTCGATTAATCACTGAACTAAAATAATTGCAAGTTAGAGTTCCATCTATTCATTGTACGTTTATTGACTGTGTACTAAGTGCCAGTCACTATGGACTGGAGGTAGAAAGAAAATTTGTTAAAATCTCTGTTGCACAGGAATTCAATCTCATAATTCTACTGTTTAAAGGGGGAAAAAAAGAAACTCTGAGAAATGCTGACAACGTAGTTTCAATTGTATAAGTTTAAAGTGCAGATGAGTCTTTCATGAGACTTCCTTGCAGCCATGCCTAACACATCCTCTAAAGGATGAGCCCTGTGATTGCCCATTGGAGAAGCACAGTTTAGCCTTTTGTTTGTGGTAGCCTAACCAGGATAATTGGTCCTATAGATTTTAGAAAAGGAAAAAGTCCCACAGACTTTGAAAGGCCTCCAACGGGTTTTCTCCTCGGGGACAAACCTCAGCATTTCTGCCTGCCGCCTGTTCTCTAGATCCAAAGTTCTGGTTTCACTGGCCTGTCGGCCATCTGAGAATAGCTTTCTCAGTAATCTTTTCCAGTTTTCACACCAAATCCAGAAGAAAGACCCACTTTTCCCATTTTCCTCCCACAGGGTTCAGAAGAAAAGAATTCCGTGGGAAGCTGGCTATTGCGATCACCGCCAACTTCATAAACAGAAACAGCACAGCTGAGGCCAAGGTGGAAGAGATTAGCGGCGTGGCTTTCATCTTCAATCAGAAATTTTTTCAGGATCTTAAAGAAGAAACAGGTGGGACCCTCACCTTTCTCCAAACCAGACCATCGTCCATGCTTCTCTGTAGCGTACAGGGCTTGGGGGAGGAGGGCACTCAGCTTTCCCAGCTCTTGGGAACAGGAGACTCACGCTGATAAAGTGGAAGCAGGGATTTCTCTTTAGGATTAATAATGGGCAGGATTCCTTCGGGGACAAGAGGGATTCTTGAGGGAAAGTTCTAGATGTTGTACATGAAAATAGATAAACATTTATTTACTCAGGAGACATTTACTGAGTGCCCATTGAATGCCCGCACTCAATGTCATGGGATACACAGTCGAGGTTGACACGGTACCCTCCCAATAGTGGCTCCTTGTCTAGGGAGGGACAGCCACGGAAACCATCCTAATGCAGGCTGGTGAATGTAGGCCCGACGCCAATGTGGAGATCCCGGAGCGCTCTGAGGGGGAGCCAGTAACCTGTGGGTGGTCCCTGAAGAAGCATAGGTGCTTTTATCAGTGCACCCGCTGCCCTTTCCCTCAGGAACAGTCACAGATGCCGGGGCGGGGGTGGGGCACGACACTCACCCAGGGGCATCAGTTGTCCCCAAACCATGGGACTTGAAGAAAGAAGGGATTCATTCATTTACTCAACAGATATTTATTGAACACCTACTATGTGCCAAATGCTGTTCAAGGGCGTGAGATAGAGCAGTGGGCAAAACAAGCAAACCCCCTCTCTCGGAGCTTATATTCTATGGGTTGCGGAGGGACCAAAAATAATCAAATAACATGTCAGGTGGTCTATAAGGATAGTGGAGAAAAAATAAAGCAGGGTGAGGGCGAAGAGGGATGAAATTCCTGCTCCCAATTAAGTAAATTTAAGATTTTTTTCCCTTTCTTTTTAACCTGATTTGGAAATATATATATTTCTCATTGAAAAGGCAGTGTAACAATGTTAAATAGAAGTTTTGTACTAAAAATAAATCATTAACACCCAGCGCCACCTAGCACAGGAACAGTCCTCATTTTCATGTAGTCCTTTACGGTAATTCTCCACCTGCATCCTTCCTTTTTACATGGCTAGAGCTTTTACCATAGCGTCAATCCTGTTAGTCTCCATTTCTCATTCAGCCTCACATTTTAAATACTGTCCATTGTGCCCAGTCCTACTGATGGTCAGGTTTGTCGGAATAGCTCTTGAAGTGGATATATTGTCTCCCACTGCTGAAGCATTTAAACCAGGGGTTGGCAAACTTACCATGTGTTTTTGTATTGCCTTCAAGCTAAGAATGGTTTTTAATATATTTTGAATGGCTGCAGAAAAATCAAAAGAAGAAATTTTGGGGACAAATTGAAAATTTATGAAATTCAGATTTTATAGTCCATAAATAGAGGTTTATTAGAATGCAGCCAGGCCGGTTTGTTTACCTTGGTGCCATGAGGGCTTTCGACACAGACTGGATGGCCCACAAAGCCCAAAATGTTTACTCTCTGGCCCTTTACGAAAAAGTTTGCAGACTTCTGATTCAAACCTTTCAGTTATTTACTGTTACCGATAAAACTACTTCCTTTGGATTATATTTCCGTAAGATAGCTTTCTAGGAATGGGATTAGTTATTGAGCCAGACTCTGCTTCTTACTGGCCACAGCAATGTGTGTCCACTGCATGACCCTCTGAGTGTCACTATGGTGGCATTATTTTATATTAAAAAAAAAGTATTTCCTTCCAGCATATTATGTCCTTTTGAATGATTTAAGAATTCTCCAGCCCTCTCTTCACCTCAAAAACCAAGAAAATAAATGCTTAAATAAACCACCAAATATAAATTATGACAGGACATCAAGTTTGTTTTTCCAAATGTTTCAATGAGCTTCCTTTGCACTTTGCAAAGGTCATCACCTTTGGCCATTGTTCGACAACAATGCCCTTCACAGAATGAGAGGGATGTATTTCCTCGGATCCTCTGGGGGGCCCTGTGCATTGATGGCTGTTTCCTATTTAACGGTCATAAAGGGGTTTCCATGGTTACCCAGCAGCCTCTGTGATAACTGCTGATAAGTTGCCTTGCCTCTTTTCCTTTCTCTCCCTTCAAAGAAACCAAACCAGTGGTTATCAAACTTGAGTGTGAATCAGAATCACCTGTACGGCCTGTTCGAGCACAGATTGCTGGCCAGACCCCCAGAGTTTCCCATTCTGTAGGCCTGGGGTCGGGCTCCAGTTATTTGCATTTCTAATAAGTCCTCAGGTGATGCTGCTGCCGCTGCTGGCTAGGGATCCTACTTTGAGAAACACTGAGCTAAGCTGTCATTTTACGGCATTTGTTATAAAGGCAGAAACCTAGTCTATAAAGTCTTTTGCAATTGGTGGAAAGCACAGAAAGATACAACCCAGTCCTCTGATTGAGTTTTTCTACCAGGGCACCTGGGTTTTCACACATAACAGGGGGATGGTAGAGATGTCCCTTAGCAGTCTTTGGAGAATTCACACAGCTCTTTGCATCTCTGGTCACATGGAGGAAACGGTGGATGGGACTTGGAATCAGACAGGCTGGGGTTCAAATCCTGGTTCCGTTGCCACTTAGCTGCCATGCCACAGACAGCACTGTGCCTTCCTGCAGCACGTACTCAGCTGTGACTTGGAAATACTGGTCTACAGCCCCAGAGGGCTTTATGAGTTCTAAAAGAAACTGTCTAGGGGACTTCCCTGGTGGCGAGGTGGTTAAGAATCCGCCTGCCAATGCAGTGGACACAGGTTTGGGCCCTGGTCCAGGAAGATCCCACATGCCGCGGAGCAACTAAATCTGTGCGCTACAGCTACTGAGCCTGTGCCCTAGAGCCCATGAACCACAACTGCTGAAGCCCACGTGGCCTAGAGCCCTGCTGCGCAACAAGAGAAGCCACCGCAATGAGAAGTCTGTGCACAAGACCCAATGCAGCCAAAAATAATTAAATAGATAAATAAATTTATTTTTAAAAAAAAGAAAAAAACAGTGGCTTAATCATATTGCAATATAGCGCAGTGGTTAAGAATCCGCCTGCCAATGCAGGTGACACGGGTTCGAGCCCTGGCCCGGGAAGATCCCACATACCGCGGAGCAACGAAGCCCATGCGCCGCAACTACTGAGCCCACATGCCTAGAGCCCGTGCCCCGCAACAAGAGAAGCCACCACAATGAGAAGCCTGCGCACAGCAACAAAGAGCAGCCTCTGCTCGCCGCAACTAGAGAAAGCCTGCTCGTGGCAATGAAGACCCAATGCAGCCAAAAATTAAAAAAATAAAAAAATTAGTATAAAAATTTTTTTTTAATAAATGTGTCAAATCAACATGTTGTACACAAACTTACACAATGTTATATCTCAATTTAAAAAGGAAAGAAATAGTATCTTTGTGGGACTGTGGTGACTAGGGTAAATTCTGGAACTTGATCTTATCTTTGCTCGCCCTGTATGTCTTAAAAACTTGTCTAACACCAATATTCTGCAGGTAAATAGTGAGACCTGTAATGAGGCAAAGCAGGGCTCCTGACACACAGTAGGCGCTGAGGAAATAATACTGAGTCCATGAACCTTCTCTTTTCAGGGATTGATCTCGAGAACATTGTTTACTACAAGGACTGCACCCACTATTTTGTCATGACTGCCAAGAAGCAGAGCTTGCTTGACAAAGGTGTCATCATTAATGTACGTATCGCTTGGCTATGATGTCCTGTCTTTCCCTTTGTGACCTGGGCTGGCAGCATCAGCGAGTGCGGGAGCATATGTCATCCTGCCACAAACTGAGTAATGGGGGGAAGAGGGAAGGGACCACCACCCACCACGCCCTTCTCCTTGGTGGTGCGCGAGTGTGTTGGATGGAGGAGCCCACACGAACAATAGAGGCAGAGGTGTTTCTGCAGCGAGCTGGGCTGGTGCGGGAGGGGGAAATGCTGAAATTCTCACCCAGGTGTTAGTGTGGGTTCTTAACCACTGAGAGATCAGCTGAGTCTTTTCCTTTCAAGTGTCTCATCCCTGCCTCCTTTTCTGGGAGGTCACACACATACTTTGGAGGCAGATGGGGGCTCCTAGTCCTAGTGGGATCCAGGCACTTTCACTTGTGAATTTCACGCTGCGGCCCCCTTGTCATGGTATGGGGGAAAGCCCTATTGCAGTCAAGAAGACTCAGGTTGAATCTTCGCTCTGCCACGTATTAACTCAGGACTGTGACTAAGCTGTTTGCCTTCTCTGAACCTCAGTCTTCTCGTCTGCAGAATAGGAATAATAGTTTCTATCTGAAATGATTGTTCAGAGGAATAAATTTTAAAATGTACACAGAGCACTTGGCATGTAGCAAGTTGGTAGATTCCCTACATAACTTCTCTGCCTGGTTTGTACACTTGCTTTTTTGTCCTGCTGGCTTCCTACCTTTGCACCTTCATGCTTATACAGAGAGCAGGACTGCAAGGAAGGAGCACATGGAGTGGCCAGCACCAGGCTGGCACCTTCTTTGGTCAGGTTTCAACCCCTCCAGAGACTCTGTTCCTGCAGCTGCCGCTGCTGCTGTACCCTTAAGATAAGGATCATGCAGTCCAAGGTCAGCCTGCTCTTGGGGTGTCGGCCTGTAGCCCAGGCAGCACGGTGACCATTCATTGCTGCTTGTCAGAGAAGAATGTGCCTATCCTCACGCCAGCTTGTGCTGGCAGCCGGCTGGACAGCTTTAGTAACCCAGCCCTCCCCTGGGCCTCCTCCACATTAGCTCAGGGCTTTGCTGAGAGCCAAAGCTGCTGGACAGAAGGCTGGGAAGTGGCAGGGGGTGGGGGGCGAGGGTGGGGTTGAATGAAGCCTACTTAGCACAGTCAGCAGATGTGCGAGCAGTGCGTTTCAACATCTGGTGCCCCACTGCTGATCTGGTTTGGGGGAGGTGAGGCCATGTCCCCATTTTCCCTGTGTTCCACAGGTGTCTCTCCCAAAGTTACCTCCCCTATTGAGATGCCTGTGTCAGATAGTGAAGGACTATTTGGGGTCCAGGGTGCAGGCGCAGAGGGTACCTTTGCAGGGGAGGGTCTAGGGAGACTCTTGTTTATCCCACCCCTGGAAAGTCAGGCCAAGTTTGACTTGGGGCTCCTATTTCACTGGCTGAGTACTCCGGCCTGCTGAGATGCTAAGGTTCCCCCAGGTCATCCCAGGGTATTTGTCCTGGCCACAACATGTTGCTCACGGTGACTTGATTTTTTGGCAGTTGTCAAAGCCCCTCTATGCTCCCCTCTCAGGCTCTGTGTCATGGCACAGGTGGGTGGGAGCTCTTCGCTGTGGTCCGATAATTAGTGCGGGAGCTGGGAGCAGATCCCAGGCCCACAGTTGTCCTCATCAAGGCCTTCCTTCTCCCTCAGAGAATCTGGGAGTATCAGCTGAGCTGGTGCAGAGGGCCCTCTAGGTATAAGACATGAACTCTAGAAATTGGAGGCCATGGCTGGACATGGGAGAACTGGACACCATTTGGTTCAGGAGCCCTGGCTTGAGCCTCCAGGTGTCCAGCCAAGCTCTATAGCATTTGCATAAGCTGGGAGCTGACCCGTCTACCCCGAGCTACTTAAATTACCATTCTTCTCTCGCTTCCAGAGGAATGGCAAGTCCCCTGTTTTCCTGTCCCTGTATGGGTCAGTGTCTTCCTCGAGACGCACAAGGTGCTGAGTGAATGTTTGTTGAATGACTGACTGACCTGCTTCCCCATCTATTCCTGCTGATCTCTGGGCCTCTTTCTATGACTACTTAAGGGAGAGTAAAGTTTCTCCTCTGGAAACCCTGCCTCTGGGCTCCCAGCTGTGTCCGTCCTTCCTGGCCCCTACCTCTGCTGGTCCATGCACACACAGGCTTGGTCTTACCTCAGTAGGAGGGAGCTTGGTTTCCAGGTGTGTGAGGTGGATGTATACACATCACAGCTGGTCTCTCAGTGCCGAGTCCACCCTCATTTGAAGCAGTGAACAGACATTGTCTGACCTTCTCTTCTGGTCTACCGCTTCTTTCCAGCTTGTCACTTGGGGTGACTAGGCTTCCTGTTGGATTCCCCACCCTTCTCTCATGTTTACTGCTTCCCTCTCTCCTTCCCCACCTCTGTCCAGAACTGGGCCTGTGCAAAATGAGGTCCAAATTCACCCCCTGCCTTTATCTTCATTTAGCGCTCCTTCCTCAGCTCTGCCCACTTTATTACAGCCCCGTTCCCACTTTTTCTCTCTCATCCTTGCTTTCATCTGTTCCCTACAAGTCTGTTCTGCCATCCGCCCGCTCACCTGGGACCTCCTGCCTTGCAAGGCCCTATGGCTCCTCCCAGCAGCCCTGGGCCAGGTGCCTGTCATCCCGGCACAGCCGGGGGGTCTGCCCCTTGGCCAGGTCCCCACAGTCCTGCGTGTGGTTTCAGCACCAGGTGCCGCCTTCGTCATACGGTGTCCACATTCATCCATCACCCGGTCCTCCGCAGGGGTTGTTGTGGCATGTTTTGAAGAGGGGGTATTTTTGAGATCTCTCCATTCACTCTTCCACACCTTCAAGAAGGAGAGTGATTATGTGATGTAAGAATAGGTAAGAGAAAGGAAAGCGAATAATAGGAGCTCCAGCCTGGACGCCACGACCTGACAAAGGGCTCTTGGGCCAGCGCTGGGTTCCATTTAGTTCACGTGGCTTGGATGTGGAAATATTAGAATTTCTGGGAAATCGTGGCTGTTGGGAAAATTGCCACAGTGGGTCACTGTTTGTAGTTGAGGATGTGCCTTCTTAGACCTTTCTAAATGCCCTTGCTGCTGCACTCGGTGGGTCTGGGATCACTTCACCATATGGTGTGGTTTGTGTCATCCTGATTTATTAGGGACAGGAATTCCCAATCATTGAGAACTTCCCAATTCCTCGGCTTTGGGCTAGGGAGTCATGTCCACGGTCTCATTCAGCCCTCACATGGTCCTATATAGGGAGTAGATTTTGTTAGTCTCATTTTACAAATTCACATTTTACAAGTGAGAATATGGAGACTCAGAAAAGTTCAATAACTTGCCCAAATGTATGCAGTCAGTGAACAGAGATGGAATTTGCGCTGTTGATCTCACTGACCCAAGGCCTGTGTTGGTCTTATACACTAGGCCCTGCCCCCTGCCCCAAGGGATTTGCATTTTCTGTGTCACCTTCTGAGAAAGATAGTCTTTTAGTTTCTGTAGCCACACAATGAGCAGATTGGACTCTGGGAGACATCCTATAGTTCATTGCCAGTGTCCCTCCAGGGTGGATACACTAGTCCTCTAAGCTCAGGGTTCTCTACCTCCCAGCAGGGAAATGTAACAATTAACACTGTAACAGCAAAGCAGAGCCCCGAGGAGCCCTCAGCCTGTTGAGAAAAGGGGTAACTGATCTTGGAGAGAAAGTTTGAGAGTTATGCCAATTACCCATTTCTTTTTCAGACTTGTCTGACCGCTAGCCGCAGCATTTCTGGACCACATTAGCTTAGCTTCGTCCATTATAAAATCAATCTTACTCATTTGCTCTTTTGTCTTTTAGTTTCACTGAAAGTTATCACAAGAACCAGCCATATGAAACATGCTTCTATGTTTGCTGCAGGATCATTACCGAGTAGACTGTTCATGACAACACCATGTTCTCTGTCAAAATTCCTGTCAGACAGTTCTTTTAGAATTTAGTGCCAGGAAAAAATTTCCTCCCCTAGGAATTTCTATGCTTCCTTCTTTCTGATAAGGAAAGCCCTGTAATATATCACATTTCCCTCTTGCCTTGGATGCCAGGAAGCTCAAAGCCAAATTTGATGCTTAATCATAACTCTGTTAATGTTCACAGATGGCTGATTTGGTTCCTCTTTATTCCCTTGGCCCCCATTTTCTATTTCTGTTTTGATTCACCTCTGCAAATCCATTCCATGTCCTTTTACAGAGAAGTAGGTATGACTCCTTGCCCTTTTGAGGGGCAGGTTGTTACACTGTGCTCTTGTTCTTTCTCCCAGGACTATATCGACACAGAGATGCTGCTGTGTGCAGAGAATGTGAACCAGGACAACCTGCTTTCCTATGCACGCGAAGCTGCAGACTTCGCCACCAATTACCAGCTGCCGTCTTTAGACTTTGCCATGAACCATTACGGACAACCCGACGTGGCCATGTTCGATTTCACCTCCATGTACGCCTCCGAGAATGCAGCCCTGGTGCGCGAGCGACAGTCACACCAGCTGCTCGTGGCCCTGGTGGGCGACAGCTTGCTTGAGGTACCGCCTGCTTTTGGAGCCCCCTCATTCCTGCTGGAAGACAGATCCCCACATTGCTATTCTAACTGGCAGCATCTGCTGTCCTGCAGCCCAACGGAAGGACAGGCTCTCAGCCAACTGGCAGGACTCTGCCGAGCCCGTCCTGGCCTCAGAGCCTGACCTTTGACGAAATTTAGAGGGGTCAACTCTGCCTGTATACAGGCAGGAACAATTTCTCTTGCCCCTCTGGGTTTTTCTGGGCTGACTTCTCGGTTGAAGTACAAAATTAAGCGGCCCGGGTCAGGCCATCCTTCCCAGAGCATGCAGATCCACAGCTGGTTGGAGACTTCTTCCTCCTCTGGGTGGATTTCTGTAGCCTGTCAGCATCGAGTTCGAATAGGAGCAAGAAAGGAGTGTGGGCCCCAAAGTCCATGGCCTCCCTGCTCAAAATTCTTCCCAGAAAATGTGCAGATGCTAGGATTCTTACATTAAATGAATGATTTCAGAAAGGGTAAATTTTTATCTTAATGTAAGCACGGACCAAAAAATGTTGATGTATTTACCCGAAGTTAGCATCAAATTTCAAACCGCGCTTTGGGTGCACGTGGAACAGTTCAGATAGAACTTAGCTTGGTGAATCAATGCTTGCTCACCACTGCGTGCGGACTCTAACCTGCGCTCCTTGCTTAAGCACTCAGCACCTCCCCTGCTTCTGTCCCAATCCTCCCTCCCAGCTTTCTCTCTCCCAGTACTTCCCACCCGTGCTCTCTGCTGCACCCAAACCAGACGGGCTGTTTTTCCATCCGGCTCCGTCATTTTCCCGCCACCAAGTCTTCGCCCACACTGTTCTGAACGGATCAAGATCAGAATCCTATTCATACTTTAAAATCAGCACGAATGCACCTCTTCCCTGAAGCATTCCCTGATTTCTATCTCCCTCCCTCAGGGTGGTTTTGCCTCTGCCTTTTTGAGCCCCCAAAGCAATTTTGCTGTTCCCGTGTCATAGCACCCTTGCATATGACTTTGTGCTACAGCTATTGGTGTTTGTGGTGAGTCCCAGTGGACTGCCTGTCACCTCTCTGTCCCCCCAGTGCCTCGCACAGGCCTGGCAAACACCAAGTGCTGGATAGAATGGGATGGCATTCTGGGGATCACTGGAATCAACTAGAACTTTGCATGTGTCCTTTGCAGCCGTTCTGGCCGATGGGCACCGGCTGTGCCCGCGGCTTCCTGGCAGCCTTTGACACGGCGTGGATGGTGAAGAGCTGGGACCAGGGCACTCCTCCCCTGGAGCTGCTGGCTGAAAGGTGAGTATTAACAGCAGGCCCCTCAGCTGGAGGCAGGGCCGGGTCAAAACTCAGGCAGGAGAGGGAGTGAGGCTGGATGAACCTGAAGCCTCTGCCCCCTCTCACCTGCCTTCCCACATGTGGCCTGATTTCATCATTGGGGTCCCCAAGGAAGCGTTCTCTGTCATGATCTCCCTCCCCCAGTGACTTTCCGTGGGGGCCAGGCCCTTAAGCCCTGGATGCCAAAGAGAAATCTTCAGGGCGGCCCTGAAGTTGGGGTTCTTGGCACTGCTCGGACACTGAGGAACCAGAAGAGGTTTAGGGGAAGCTTCCATTGCAGCACCGAGTCCCACTCTGTTGGGGGCTGGGTGCTCTCACCTCCCAGGCCTCTTCTGCTGCTGAGATCCTGGGCTTCCTCCCAGACTCCTGCTGCTGGCCACGTGGCTGTGACAGCTGGTGGACCAGGATAAGTCAGGGCTGGCGGGTGCGGACGGGCCTCTGCTGGTCTTGGGTGTGGAGACCTGTGGTCATGGGGGACCAGCCACAGGAGGCAGGGTGGCTGAGTGGCAGTTATAGCAAAACCGCAGGTCTCTGGGCTGCCAGCTCTGAGTCCCTGCCCTCTGCCCTGGGGAGGAGGCCAGCCTCACCATCTCCCAGGGTCCCTCCTGCTTCCCCTTGACCATGTTGACCCTCCCCCGCTTTGCAGATCTCGAGAACCAGGAGGGCCAGGCATTGCTGGGAAGGGTTATGCAAACACAGATCTAAGAAGCTCTTGGGAGCAGGGGAAGGTGGGTGGAGGGGAGGAGTGGAGAGAAGACCGGAGGCTGCAAGAGCAATCCTTGACCTCTCTGCTCTGCCTTCCTCCAGAGAAAGTCTTTACCGGCTGTTACCTCAAACGACCCCAGAGAACATCAACAAGAACTTTGAGCAGTACACGTTGGACCCGGGGACGCGGTACCCAAACCTCAACTCAAACTGCGTCAGGCCCCATCAGGTAAGGCCTTGCCTGGAGTCCTGTGTGGGTCACCAGGCACTGAGCGGTGAGAAGTGGGGGGTCACCTAAAATCTTGGCACATCTTTGGGACCCATTGCCTCTTGGCCCAAAGGTGAGGCCAATTCCTCTCTCTGGGAAAGCCACAGAGTAAAGTAGAGTCAGCACCTCTCTAGCCAACAGGAGAGAACTAGAACACATGTAAGTGTGTGTCCACATATGTACCTGTATTTACGTATGTTTATTTGCCACTGAGCATATGCATTGCTGAGCATACCTCTCTCAAATAATCTACTTGATCAAATATCAAGTTCTTTCCATCCGAGGTCCTAGAGTCTATTTTTTCTCCCATCGACTTAAGAGTCACACAAGCTCTGACCTCTTCAGTCAATAGCACAAAGAATGGTGTGAATTTTAAAAATCAGCCAATTACATATATTCACACTTGAGTTCCCCCACGTTTGGGTGGATGACAGATCCACAGCTCTGTCTCAAGTTGCTGGTTCCCTTGCTGAAGGTCATGTCCTTCGGCGAGAGAGGAAAAGGGCAGCCATTGTCGATGAGAGGGTGGGGTGGGTTCAGCGGCCCTGCAACGACTAGGGTTTGGGGGAAAACTAGCAGACAGCTGTGTGTCCTCTCTCGCTCCTAGGTGAAGCAATTGTACATCACTAAAGAGTTGCACCAGTGCCCTCTTGAGAGGCTGGGCTCAGTGAGGAGATCCGTCGGCCTCTCCAGGCGGGGTAAGTGGCCCTCCTGGGACCCCAGCTTTGCAGGGAGGAGGCCTGCTGGGTGGCCACTGGGGCACAGGCCCTGCAGCCAGCCTGGCTCTGATCCAGTGACCTGCATGACCTTGGCCAGGGGCCTCTGCTCTCTGCACTTCAGTTTCCTCTTCTGTAAAACCGGGACAAGGACAGTACCAACCATAGGATCACTGAGTGGGTTAGAGGCGAGCGCTTGACACATTAAAGTGAACCGGACTGACTTCCCTGGGACTTGCTTTTCTTCTCCTGTTGTTTCCAGCATGAGGAGTCTTGTCTCTCCAGCTAGATAACGAGCTCCATGTGCTTCACTCTTCTCCTGGGCTTCCAGGGCCTGGCACAGTGCTGTGCACAAGGCTGGTGCTCAGTGTGGAGGGAAGGGGTGATTAAGTGACCAGCTTCCCAGCGTCCACCCGGCTGTGCTCAGGTCACCACCCTGCTTAAAGACACACCTGGCTTCCACTGCCTGCCCAGACCTTGCATCCTGCCCGCCATCGGGCAAACTCAGCCTCACCAGCCACCCCTCCCTGCCTTCCACACCCACACGCCCTGCTGCTGCCGGCCTTTAATAAACCATGTCACATAACATGGCAGGTTTCTCTAGATTCTTTGCCACGGCACAGTCCTTTCTGTTTTCCTGGAGATCTCCTTCTGTCCTAGACACTCTTCTAGAAGCAGTCAAATGCACCTCCTCCATGACCCTTTCTTTGGCGAGTTCCCCTGCCCTGGTAGACTCTGGCAAACCCACTCATGTGCTCCCCTGGCATTGGGTTTCTCTGTTATTGTCACCCACTTCTGTGTCTGTCTTCCCCACAAGATAAGCATGTTGTTGGCAGAGTCCATGTCACCCTCACCTCTTTGTTCCTAGCCTCTAACCAGGACCTGGCCAGAGGGCGTCTCAGGAACTCTTTCCTGCAGGAGAGCATGCTTCCTGTCCCAACATCCTGCCCTCCTGCATGCTCTTGACAGGACCCCCTCATGGGGCTGCAGCTGTGCCCACAGCCCCTGCCTCAGTGCTGTTCCTCCTGGTCCCCACCCGTGGTGGCCGACAGAGCGGGTCCCCAGGGGAGCTGCTGAGATTTCCGTAGAGCGCTTCACCACTGTCCATCTCCTCTTGCTGCAGAGTCAGACATCCGGCCCAGCAAGCTCTTAACCTGGTGCCAGCAGCAGACCAAGGGCTACCAGCATGTCAACGTCACAGACCTGACCACTTCCTGGCGGAGTGGCCTGGCCCTGTGTGCCGTCATCCACCGCTTCCGGCCTGAGCTGATGTGAGTTTGGGGCCCAGCTGGACCTGGCGAGCCCCTCATGGCCCAAGGGGACCCTGGAGACAAGGGAGACCAGGGCTGTTCTAGATACAGAATCTTCAGCACGTAGATCAGCATTTCTCTTTGCATACTTTGAATTTGTATTTTTTCTTCAGCTTGTTCTTTTTCCCTTGCACTGATTATTCTGCCAGCAACTTGTTGGATCTGCGTTCCTTCTGTGTAAGGAGCAGAATGACTCGGGCTCGGTGATCGATTGCACTCATACACCAAACCCCTTTCATTTGGGAAATTTGAGTGTTCACACCTAGGAGCCCTACCCTCAAGAGAGGACTTATGGGCGAGATCTAATTCTGGGGACCAGCTTGAGGGTTTTACAGCCAAAAGAATTAGATTCGTGACCCAGATCCGTTAGCTGTATACTGTTGGGCAAGCCCCTCATCTTCTCTGAGTTTGCCGTCTTCATCTATAAATCAGGAATAATGGCAGGGTCATTAGGAAGATTGGATTCTGTTTGTGGAAATGCTTTGTGATGTTGAAAGCACAATACATCTATTATGCTGTGTTTAAATCAACTGCAGTGTAACCTCACACCCAGGAGCAAATCCATCCAGAAGGCTGGATGGAAACCTAGTAAAGTTTATCAACTGGTACCTTTAGGAAATGAGGTTGCCTTGAGAAGGGGATGAGGCTCTCACCTCTTACTTTATATAACTTGATTCTTTTATTTACAAGAAGCCCATATCACTTTTGTAATTAAAAGGAAAAGAACGAATGGGAACTATTCAAAAGTAAAGTAGTTCAAAAATTTTCCAATTATTTTCTGATTTTTTTCATCCCAGGTAGCAGATGACATTTTCATGGCCCAGATCTGATTGGTTCCACCCTGAGTGAGGACAGGGTTAGCGTCTTCTGGCTGAGGCCCCCTGAGGGGTGGGGGGTAGTGGTGGAGGGATTGGAGCAAGGACATTGTCACTTGCAGTGCTCCTTATGGCTAAGTTTGCTCAGCTCTTCACCCCTCTGCATCCTCTCTGAAAACTTCACCTTGTTCTGATTCTCCAGCAACTTTGACTCTTTGAATGAAGATGACACTGTGGAGAACAACCAGCTGGCATTTGACGTGGCCGAGCGTGAGTTTGGCATCCCCCCAGTGACCACGGGCAAAGAGATGGCCTCAGCCCCGCAGCCCGACAAGCTCAGCATGGTCATGTACCTCTCCAAGTTCTATGAGCTCTTCCGGGGCACCCCGCTGAGGCCCGTGGGTAAGGACCTGCTTTCAGGATGAGGCTTTGCCAGCCCCTGAGCCGTCTCTGCCCTGTGCCCACATCTGGCTGCTCTTCACACTGATGTCCTCTGTTCTGGGGCTGACCCCTGCCCTCCCTTTGCCTTTGAGCCCAAACAAGGGTGGACCCCATGCACCCAGACCCATGTATGTAAGTGGGTCCTGTGTGGCAGGTGCCACATGGGGCTGGCCTGCATCTGCCCTTGTCACCGGGAGATCACTGACAGAGTGGCACCAGCCCTCTGTGCAGGCCACTGACAGCTTCGGTTGGGGGTGAGGGAATTATTTTGGAGGGGCCTTGTCTCAGTGACACCCCGTGAGCTGTGGGGGAGCAATGGAAGGATCTGGATCTCAGTCTTACTTTTATTTCCTAACAGATGCTTGGCGCAAAAACTACGGAGAGAATGCTGACCTTGGCATGGCCAAATCATCCATTTCTCATAACTATCTCAACCTCACGTTTCCAAGG
This sequence comes from Leucopleurus acutus, assembly GCF_964270905.1. Lineage (NCBI taxonomy): Eukaryota > Metazoa > Chordata > Mammalia > Artiodactyla > Delphinidae > Leucopleurus > Leucopleurus acutus. Next base: position 66,303,573 of record NC_139151.1, read on the forward strand.
AAGAGAACTCCACGAGTAAGTTTCGGCCTGGGTTTGTTTTATTTCTTCTTGCACGTGGATGGGTGAGGGGAAGGGAGATGCCACGTGCTGGGTCTGTTTACGCTGATAAATTACCCAGATCGAGCGCTCAGGAAGACATGAGTAGAACTCAGTCAAGTTCCCCTGCGCCATGTAGCCAGCTTCAGTGCCTTCAATGTGGTTATAGGAAGGACAGGGTAGAGAGCAAAGAGGACATGCTGGTGAGTATTTTTAAAAGTAAGTCAGATTAGCTCTGCCTCCTAAGCAGGGAGATGGACATGATACCTCACTTTGTTAAGCGATTTAGATCCAGAACACGATGGCCGTTTAGTAGCAGAAGTGGATGATGAGGCTACATTCACATATTCTGTTCCATTCATTTTTTTAATTCATTCATTCAACAATGTTTACTGGGCCCTGTTCATGCCAACTTTAAGGCTGAGTGTTTTGTTTGTTTTTGACAAGGGGAGCAAATATACAGAGGTGAGTAATATATGGACCTTGCCTTTGAGGAGCTCAGAACCTAATAAAGAGATGCCCAAATTTTCCCAACTTATGGCACCTTTAGTGTCTCAGTAATTCTTTTTCACACTGCCCCCAGATCAAAAGAAATGCCTAAAATTTTCATTTGTTAAGTAGTTATATCCAAATAACTTGGTAGGGGAATTTTGCAAGGTGTGTGACAGACATCACCGTGCTTCCCTAGAAAATCTAAACTATCCCGCGGCTCCTCTCCGAGTTCACTCTGGTGCCACGGGGTGCCTTGGTACGCGGTTTGGAAACCACAGGCCTAATGAGAAATTACAGGGTAATAGGAATGACGACATCTCCATGGAAGGTATAATACAAGTTGCCTTGCTTGATGCGCTCATTTTACAGATAAAAAGTGGAGGCCCAGAGATGTTAGGCTGCAGGGGCTCGCACAGAGCTTGCCTTCCCTCCAGTGACTCGGCAGAGGGCTGCAGGCCTCTGCGTGCGTCTCAGTGTCTCTGGGTTGCCACAGGCTCTTAACCGCTGGCCAGTCATGACTTGTCCTGCCAACCCCTCCGCCCAGGGTGGGGCTGGGGCCCCATGGCCTCCTTTCCTTGCCTGGGCTGTGTGATCAGTGGTCACTTTTTCCCCTGAGGGCTGTGCTCCCTGGAAGGCAGCAGCGGTTGTGCTGACTCTAGGAACTGGGTACTTAGTGTTCTACACGCCCTGTCTCTAGGAAGGGACAGGCTCGGGGGCTGGGGAGGGCGGGTGTGCGGGTCAGCTCGGGTGTCAGCAGAGCAGCTGAAAGGCTGCGCTGCACGCCGCTGCCCTGTGCCCCTCTGCTCCCCGAGCTGCCCCGCTCAGAGCCTCTGTGGAGATGCCGTGGCCCACCGTGGGTCACACTGAGCGAAAGCTGTCTTCCGGAGCCCCGTCGTCGGCTTGCCCTACCTCAGCCCAGCTGCTTTTCCTCTGGTGACCGAGGACCCCTGCTTTGGGCCACTCCATCCCAGGCAAGCCAGTGCAGCCTTTCTGGAAGCTCTCTGAGCCCACCATTTATCACTTTTCTCCGTTCACCCACTTTCCTTCCACCACTTAGCCCACAGCTGGGAACTGGGGAGGCATGTTTAAACCTTTCACTCACCACACCTCTGTTTACAGAGTGACCGAATTGAAACAGCCTGGCCAGCTCTGGCTCAGGAGGTGGGAATGGTCAAAAGTCAGCCGTCAGCCAGGCCCTCCAGGCCCTCTGAGGGCGCCGGAGCGGCACTCCACCTCGTCCTGGCTCTGCTAGCAAATGCAGCGGGGATGCGTGGGCTCTGCCCGGCCCAGCCCTGGCTGACTTTGGCCCACGTCCAGTCGCCTCCAGGGTGTGCTCCTTGGCTGCCCATCTTGAGAGTGGTTAAAATCCACAGATCTGATTCCCTCCCGTGGCCCCAGTTAATGTCTAAAGTTTGCCCTGCTTCTCGGATAGGTAGAGAGATTAGGTCATTGAAGTAAGTGCCTGGTGTGGGCATTAGTTGTCCCACCCTTTTTCCTCAAACTGGTGGGTTGGTGGGTTTGCAGGGCCACTGGGTCACATTCTGCCCTGGCACTAAAACACCCCAGCATATACTGTCCACCACTCAACGCCAGTGCAATGGTCCGACCACGTGCAAAGTACCTTCTCCCCTTTCTATCACGTGTCTTCTTCTTATATCTGGATCCCTTTTTGGTCTGGAGAAATCTGTTTGCAATGCTCTTTGGTCTTAACATGTCTCATGACCAAAGAGTACTGAGTCCACTCCAGGTTGCCCCTGGACACGCACAGAGGAGGTCTGCACAGGAGACTGAAAACTGCACACGTACACGGGGCTCCCCCGCAGTTATACAAGAAGATGTCAGTGCAATTAGACACGCAGTTTTCACTGCCCTGGTTCACGCGCCCCTACGGACTGGAGATGCAGGCTAGGCTGCGCTTGCGTGATTTTGTACACCAGAGCTCAGACACACGATCTGTATGTACAGGCGCATCTGTATTTGACCTCGCCCCCTCCTCTCGTCCCTCCATGCCCCTCCCTCCCCCCTCACTGACTTCAGAGGACCATCTTGATACGGGGATGGAGCAGCCCACCTTTGTTCGCGCGTGGCCTCATAATCTGAAGAGGGCTCCTTGTTTCTCTCCTGAGCCAGTCTTACAGTTTCTCTCCCTCCTGGTTTTTGATGTTGGTGTTAAATTCTTCTTTCCTCCCTAATCCTATTTTCCTGATAACATCCAAACTCCAGCAAAAGAGAACAACTTTGGGCAAAATTGAAGGCTCTTCCTCCATCCAGAAACTTGTTTATTTTAGAGAGAATGACTTTCCCATTCCACGCCAAGAGGGTCGTGCCTCTGGTGAGTGGTAACCTACTGGGGTTGGTTATCTCTGAAGACTGGATGGCCCACGCCTGGGGAGGAGGAGAAGAGCTTAGGGATTCTGTTTTCCTCTTAAAGAAAAGCCCTTGGTCTGCTGCAGATCTGCCTCTGTCCCAGTCAGCAGTTGGAAGCCTTGTAGCATGGGACAGTTCCTAGAGACTCCAAAGCTCTTGTCACCAGGCTCACAGGTGACATCTGATCACACATATGTGGTCTCTGTCTCTTGTGTGTGCATATGAGTGCATACACACACACACACACACACACACACACACACAACCTGTCTGTGCTCACCTCATCTTACCACACGTGGGTAATGCCTAGATTTATGTCCACTTCAGTTATGACACATATTATATTGCATACATGGTCGAGGTGTCTGATCTTTGTTTTCCCCATTCTGGGCCCATTCCTTGAGGGACAACACAACACAGAAGTTGTCATTTGTCCCTGGAAAGCCCATCCTAGAAGACAGGTGGGTGGCCCCAGGATTCATCCTGCTCGGCTGGCTGATTCTGACCCAGGTCCTCCTCTAGCGCTGACCCTGGTGGAGTGGGGTTCACAAAGCATGACTCAGATCGGTGTCTGGTCTGAGCTGGAGGGTCCCCCTCCCAGCTCTTCTCCTTGACCCTCCTGCACAGACACTTTCCAAAGATCCAGGGGCAGTTATATAAGAAAGTGCTTCCTCCATTCACCCAATCATTCAACACAGATTTACCGAGTCCCCGTATTATGCTGAGTTCTCAGTGCTGGGGGCACAGCAGTGAACAAAGAGGGCCAAGTTCTCTGCTGGAGGGAGCTGACCTTCCAGTGTGACTTCCTGAGTTCCTCTCACTCCCCTTCTCCAGCTCTTTTCACAGAACCACCCACCCAGCAGCCAAAACTCCCACTAGGGTTCTCGTACTTCTCAGTACGAGTCTTCAGAGACTTGAAGATGGCTTAGGGAGTCAACCCAGGTACTGATGCTGCCCGGGTCAGTTAGCACAGGGCTTAAGCAAGGTGCCCACCCCCATCCCACCCTGGGCACCTGTGGTCTGCAGGTCGCTGCTGAGGGTGATCGCTCTCCTGTTCTCTGTGTAACTGCAGCCTGGGATTCTGCGCTGACTTATAGAATGGGGATGCAAGCTGAAGCCCAGACGACAGATACGTATTTGGGTCTGGTGGGGATTCAGCACGTGTTCAAACCTCTCAAAGTTCCTCAGCTTGTCTGCAAAGTATCGTAATAACATAAACATTGCATTGCTGCAGACAACGTTGAACAAGTGTGAGCTGCAGGTCTGAGCTCCTTCTCTGGCACATGGAAGGGGCTCTGTAAATGATGGTCCCCATCCCATACTGACTAAATGAAGATGCTCGTTTTCTGAAAACGGTAAAACTAGTTGGGGTGACCACTGGCTTCCGTACTGCAGCCATGATGGATCCAGCATTTCACAGTGTCATAGTGCATTTGCTCCTCTTGTTACATTTTGAGGAAGGCATGGGACATGTTCTCATCCCAGTTTAAGAGATGGGGAAACTTGGTCTTAGGGAGATTATAATGCAGTGCCATATAGGTGGTAAATGTCAAAGCCAGAACTAGAATTCAGACTTTCTAATTCTGTGAATAGCACTAACCTAACTTAAAATGTCTAACACTTATATAGCACTTCAGAGGAGAAGAAGTGTCTTATATACATGAATTTGTTCATCCTTACAATAAGTTACTTATGAGCTAGATAGTATAGTATCGTAGAAGTGAGGAAACTAAAGTCAGAAGAGTTGGGTGATTTTCCTAAGGTCACTTAGCCGGGATGTAATTCATGTCAGAACTCGAACCCATGGCTCCATACTGCTCTGCCATTGAAGGGAAGAGCTCTCTTGCCAGTGTCACTGACCATCTTTCTAAATATCATGGTGGCCAGTATACTCTCAGGACACTGCCTACAATGGCCAACCTCTCTTCCTATGACCTGGATCTGAATTTCTCCACCAGCTAACTAAATATAAAGTCGGAGCTGAAATCACCTTAAGTCTGGCAGTATGGGAACGTGATTATCTTGTGCTGATCAAATACATGATGAGATTGGTAGACATGTGTCTTTGATTTTTTTTTAATGGAGAACACCAAGTAGTTTAATGAATGCCTTTTGGTATATAGGATCTTTCAAATCATTGGGAAATAATGACAAGAAAGTATCTTAGGGTGAAAGGGCAGGAAAAATTAATAAGAAAGTGAGTTATTTGTTTATTCTCATACTCTCTTGGGGCACAATAAGTATTTTCTTCCCCCTTCTACCCCAGTTCTCTACAGTGCTAAGCAGAGACCAAGGAGAGGGCATTACGGAGGCATTTTTGGCTGCCCAATAGTGATATACAGATAAGAAAAAAATTAGATAAATCTCTAGATTTGTGTTTTCTCAAGCTTTTTGTTTTAACCTAGCTCTTATCTGAGAATCAGTGCTTCCATGATAAATCCATAAGGAAGAACAGAGACCCTGTGGATTTGTGTGTTGCTAACCACATAGACTGCATTTTATTGTCCCATGGGTCTGGCTGAATCAGAGGAGCTGATGTTGCCCCACCCACTTCCTTTCACCCCTCCCCGCAAGGATTTGGGGGTCTTCTTAGGTGCTACTGCTGGGTACCCTCCCCCCAGGAGTGTTTTCTGTGAGCCTGTGGCTAACGTACTGAGTTTGGATCCAGGCAGGCTCAGTTGGACCAGTCACAGCCAGGGCTGCTGAATGCAAGAGAGTAAGATGTGTTGCTCTTTGAGGGAAAAGCCAAGTCCTCATTTAAGGTGGAAACAAGAAGAACAAGACGATGCATGAAGTGTTCTTGTTGGGAGGAAACCCTGTATTTTCACAGGCACGTCTCCGGGCCAGTGCAGGGCTCACAGGCCGTGGAGCCAGGCACCCAGACAGCCTGGGCCTCTAGGACCCGATGCGGTAAATAAGGTCATCTGTTTCTCTTGGTGTTGGCCCAAACATTTGGGTTGAAATCATTCCATTCACAGAATAATGATTTATTAGAAGCTGAGGAAAATGTTGAAGGGAAGGCGAGGCCCTTTGATCTGTTGTTTTATGCTGCCTGAGCAAGGGAAGGGTCACATTTTTGAACAAATATCAGTAACTAAACTGTAGTTAATTTTGTCTTCAAATTTTTTTACGGTGCTGGTAAATAGGAGGAGGGGCGGGGTGATGGGGAGTGAAAGTGCAGGGGAGCAGGTGCTTGCCTGTGGAAGTAAGTTGAGTACACACTTGACTGCGTGCTGGGGACTTTGAGCATTACTGTTGATTTAGAACAACCAGGAGGTGAAGGATCCTCTGTGATGGGGCAAGGTGAGAATGTGTGGGGCTGACTGGGCAGCATGCCTGGGTTTGAGAGGAGAGGGTAGCCAGCAGCCCTTTCGGCTGCATCCAGTGTGGAACAAAGGCTGGGATTTAATCTGGCCCTGCTATGGAGGGCCCCACTGAGGGTGTCGGAGGCTCCCCCAGGGAGGGACACGCATAGTCGGTGGGGACGGCTCCATGGTCCTCAGTGGGCTGGCTGTTTGGGGAAGGTCCCAGCTCGAGGTCTAACCCCAGTGTCAAGGAGAGGCTAACCCAGCAGGGTGCATGGCGAGCCACTAAATCTAGCCTGCAGCCCCATCCCAGCTCGTGGCATCAGCTCAACCAGTGCAGTCCCCCTCCTTCCCTTGAGGAGATAAGTCAGACCACAAGTGCGCCCTTGGGTGGCCTTTGCAAGGGTCATGCAATGGGCTTAGGTAGGGCAGGGTTCTCTGGATTTAAATGTCCAGATTTTGGAAGAAGAAAGTGGGCTGTAAGGGGTTATCAATGGGACAACCATGCAATTTGTTGTCTAAACCAGGATATTTTTGAAAATGAAAGGGGGCACTATTCATAATTATGCTGGGGGAAAGAAGCAATACATCAAACTGTCCTGGGCAAACTGGGCTGTATGGTCACCATAGTTTTCAGGCCATATCTGATGCTACTTTGAAGTTAACATAATGTCATTTACCAGTAGCTGCAGTGGTGGCTTAATGGCAGGCGTAATTTGCCATCAAATTCCTGGACAGCTGATCTAAGTCCCGAGAATCCCCGCCTGTGAGGGGAGCCAGTGGCACCTCTTCGTAGGAGGTGATCTCCACGGGGCAGCATCAGCAGGCCCAGCTGGGACCACTCTGAGTCCAAGGTCATTGACAAGGAGACAGTCCCTGCCCATGTCACAGGGATTCTTTGTGCTTTGGAATGTTTTGACATGATTTGGGGGGCTGTGTTCCCACCCCCTTCTGACAGAAGCCCTGGCTCCCGAGGTTGGGGAAGGCTCCCTCCTCTGTGCCTGAACAGAGCCGAAAGCATGTGTCACAGTGCAGGGTAATTTCTGCCCATCTGTTTCCTGGGCCGGCAGCTGTGGCGGGCAGGGCTGGATCCCCAGTGCTGGCATCGCAGCCCTTGACAGCCCTGAGCTCACCATGCTTTCTTGGCCATCACAGGTGGACAGCCGAACCGAAGAGAATGACATGAGCAAGCGGAGGCGGAAAGGCTTCAACAACCTGGACGAGGTGCGTGTGCTCAGTGTCGGTTTACACAAAGCCCGTTTCCTGACAGCCAGTGGCCACAGCCCGCCCACCTGACTGTGGCAGTCTCCCTGCCCTTCTTTCTTTCCTCTCTCATGAACCACTGGGTTCCAAGCTTGGCTTGATGGGAAAAAGTTGGGTCTGGTCACTAGCTATGTCACCCTCCCAAGGTGTGGCTTATATCTGTAAAACACAGATGATGCATTTGCAATGGATGACATTTTGCAGAAATTTTAAAGATTAAGTAAGAGGACGTGTATAACATGCCAATCGTGGTCTTTGGCACCTAGGGTAATCAAGATATAATCACTATTAATAGTAAGCAGTAAAGAGGCACCAGCAGTCCCACTTTTCTCCCAGTCCTAGTTTCTACCTTTTGTGTTTTCTGTAAAGCAGATATCCCAGCGCCCACAAATGCCACCTTCTGGTGAGAGAAGAAAGTTTCAGGCTACTTTGTCAAAGCCAAGCATGAGTCTCTCTCCTGCTACTAAAAAATTGATCAGAAAAAGAGTATCAGTTCTTGCTTCCCCAGGCAGCTCTGTAAAGAGACCTGAGATATATAGCTCATTCCAAAAAGCCATTCTAATTCCACAAAAGCAAGCTTAGATACTGTCTGTGAACTGTAGGATATCAGCTTTAGCTAGCCTACTGGCTGATACCAAAATGATGACATAGAAGCAAGGGGGATCATTTGTAGGATGCATTCATACTTCATTTATAGGACTTAGAAAGAAACTTCTTTTATCTTATATGGTTGAAGAACTGCTGCTCTTGGCTGTGGCATGAGCAAGAAGCCAGTGAACAGGGAGACAGTTGAGAGGAAGAAGCCGTGGCTGATGAACTGGGCTGGAGAAGCATCCCATTCCCCAGTTACGGGTATTGGCTCTGCCTTAAGTGCCTGTGATTCGCTCCCGCCTCCTCCCAAGAAGCTTCCCTTGGATACATTTTATCCCCGCGGGGAAGTCTTCTCCTGCCTTTCATCTGTGGCTTATCTGAGGGGGTGTTTGTGCTGTTTCTGTTGTTGGCAGCACAAGATTTAGAGTGTGGGAAGAAATCTGGTTGCACCTGCCCCTTCTGAAATGGCTCTGTTTTCTGGGCCAGCTGTTTTGCTTAAGTCAGATTTAACCAAGCAATGATTCTCTCTAAATTCTTGCTACTCATAAAGTGTGGGCCAAGAACAAGGGCACCAGTATCACCTGGCAGCTGGTTAGAAATGCGGACTCTCAGGGCCTACCCCAGACCTCTTGAATCCAAATGTGGTTTTGAAGGAGACCCACCAGTGATTCACATGCACATGAATGTCTGCAAAGGGCCTCTCTGCACGACCCACTGTCCTGGCCTCCTTGGGCCTGTACAAACAGTGACCAGCCTAGTAAACTTGCCCTATTCACACTCAAGCCTGGGTTGCTATGCAGAGTTAGTTCCCACTTTGAAGTAGGGAGTGACCCTTTGGCTTGTGTTTGTCCAACTCTTCAGAGTAACTGTGCATACAAGGTTTCCCATGGGGCTGCTACTCTTAGGGAATCTTAAAAAAAACCCCAAAAACAGTTGACTACAGCTTGCCTCTTCCCATGAATTTCTTCTAAGTGAACATATCTTTGTTTTGAGAACATCTGTTCCTGGGAGGGAAATTCATTGTCTCCTCAGGAAAACTGACTACCCTCTTGAAGTGACAATGCCATTTGTATTCCTGAGGCTGATGGGAGCAGATCTATGTTACCGCGGAACAGACATTCACTGGACACTCATCATTTTTAAAGTTTTATTTGAGCAGATGAGCTAAGAAAATCTTACATAGAATTCCATTTCCTAAAACAGCATAACCAACTGGTCACGGTCAACATCTAAACAGTCACAAGTCGTGTCGATATCACGTGTCCCGAAACAAAGCAATGAGAAGGGCCCTTCACCTCCGTTACATCCTTCTCCAAAATTCCTAACTCTGGGCTAATCATGAGCAAACATCAGCCCGACCCAGATGGAGGGATTTTGCACAAAATAGCTGACCAGTCCCCTTCAGAACTGTCAAGGTCATGAAAGACAGCGAAAGGTGGAGAAACCATTACAGATGGGAGGAGGCTGAGGAGGCATGATGACTAAATGCAATGTGGGATCCTGGATTATGTCCTGGAACCTAAAAGGACATTAGTGGGAAACTGGCCCGGTCTGAATCAAGTCTATAGTTCTGTTAATGGTATTGTGCCGGTGTTCATTTCTTAGTTTTGATAACAGTGTCATAATTATTCCAGATGTTAACGTTAGGTGCAGCTGGGTCTACGGTACGCAGGAACTATCTGTGCTGTCTTTGTAAGTTTTCTGTCAATCTAAAATTATCTCAAAATTAAATGTTTTTTTTAAAGATAGCAACAACAGAGCAGGACTCGTTGCTACTGGGAGTGGGGCGCAGAGGAGAGAAGGGAAGCCCAGAGCCTGTGCCTTGCCTCACTGACATCCCCTCTTGCTTCCTTCACACCCCAATTCTTCACCCTTTGTCAGCTACATGATATATTTTGAAAACTATTCCGCTCATCATTTCATTATCATATTTGACTTTTTCAACAGTCACATGAAGGTGGGTTACGGCTCGCATTTTATAGATTAGGAAACTTCAGAGAAGTAAATTGCCAAGGTCACTGGGCTGGGAGGTGAAAGAGTCAGAATTCAAACGCTAAGTGTCTGGCTCCCAAGCCTAGCTGTGCCCGTCTTTGAGAAGACTCGCCCCACCTGTGAGCACTGTCTCCAGAGTGGGCATTGCCCCCTGCTTTTGCCTCACTCCCTCAGACCACAGAGGGTGTCCTTCTTCAGGAAACTGTCCTGGTCCTGAGCCCCCAGGCCCCCTCCTTGATACCTGGGTTCCAGAACCAACAACCAATGCATTGATTTGGCTTTTGCAGCCTTCAGCCTTTCCCAGCCAGAGCTTGGGCTCCAATCAAGAGGGCTGTAAAGAAGGTGGAAATCAGAACAAAGTCAAGTCCATGGCAAGTCAGCTGCTGGCCAAGTTCGAGGAGAACTCTCGGAACCCCTCACTCCTGAGGCAGGTGAGTCCTGTCAGATGTTCGCTGACCCTGCCTACCTGGTAAACAGAACCCTCTGAGAAGCCAGCAGAAATGTCAGGCTAGCACTGGATCTCAGGTGTGCCAGCCAGACCTGGCTCAAAAGGAGTCTCAAGCTTCTTCTAGATTTGGAGTCAGACTTTTCTAAAAGGGGCTGGAGAGCAAATATTTTAAACTTTGGGCACCATCCGGTCTCTTGCAATTACTCAATTCTGCCATTATAGCATGAAAGCAGCCGTGGACAATCCGTAAACAAATGCACGTGGCCGTGTGCCAGTAAAACCTTATTTATAAAAACAGGCAGCAGGCAGGATTTGGCCCGAGGACTGTAGTTTGCTGGTGCCTATTCTGCACTGGGGAAGAAATCCTTGCCCCGATTTTGTTTTGCTTTGCAACCATGACTTGTTTTGCAGCCATCTTTGAGATGGTGCAGCTGGAGGGAGCTTTAGAGATGCTGATTGCCCAGTCCGTGGTGAGAACACCTGTCCGAACCAGGGTCTTAGCTCCATGTGGGCCCATAGGAATGGGGACCAACCTCGAGAGTGTCCCCTGCTGCCCCCCTCTCCTTGTTCCCTTGGGTCAGGCTGGCAGAGCTGTTGTGTCTGACCAGGGTCCATGTGAGGCTGAAGGAGGTGGGATGCTGTGGGTCAGGCTGCAGACCCGGCTGACTTCTCTTGGACTCTGACTTGGAGTCTGCACTTGGATGGTTTTGTTTGCTCCCCCGAATTCCTTTGGGGCACCACTGTCACATTACAAAAGCTTGGGACAAGGGGTTCAGTTTTTCTTTGGAGAACATCTGTCACATGACAGAATTAGGCTCCTCTCAGGAGAAAGACAAACAATTGGTTAATTCTGTTTAGAGGCAGTTATAGACATCTTCCTAGTCTTGATGTAGACCATGCCCCTCCTGGACAAACCGACCTTCCCCAGGAAGCCAGGTTTTATTATAAGGGGGCCATGTTCCTAAGACTTGTAACTGTCTGAGTTATTTTCTCAACTGTCCCTCCTGGAGGCTTGGCCCCTTGCAGCCCCCAGGTATTGATGAGGGCTTTCTTCCTTCAGAAGGACTGTAGCATCCCTTTCATCTAGTGGGCAGGAAGGACTTTGGGACTTGCCACCCTGGCCTGGTATGTGCCTGCCCAGTGCCCCGGGTCTGAGCCAAAAGCACAGCCTCCTGGAGATTCACACATTGTCCAAGAGAAGGGGACCATGGGACTTGCTGTTCACACGGACAGAGGGCCGGGGTTCAAGTTTCCCAGCTGGGCCCAGCTTGTCAGAGCTCAGCCCAGGGCTCGCTCAGCACCTGCAAACTCTCTCTCCCTGACTCTCCTCCTCTCCTCCCTCCAAGTGTCTGTCTGACTTGCCTTTTCCTTCCTATTTCCTGCGGCTGCCTTTTCGGACTCACCTTCCTCCTCCCAGGAGCACCGTGTCTCAGGGATAGGTAAGCCCATACTGCGCTCTTCCTCTGACCCTCCTGTTAACTCTCGCCGTCCCAAGCCAGAGGAGCCCACACCCAGCCCATCACCAACTCTGAAAAGGCAGGTAGGGCTCCTTCCAGTGGATGCTGTCTTGGTGAAACCAGAGGGAACTTTGATCCAGAGGGGTGGGGTCCGTGGCTGTCTCTACACCCCACATAGGGCTGATTGTAGATTCTCTGGGAAGGCAAACACAACTTGAGGTTACCACCCTTATAGGTAGGAATAACCAAGTATGCAGCATCTTAAAATACATGCCAATCAGGGGTATCGACTGACCAACTACCAGGCTCTTGGTGCTTTATTTGCTTGGGGAAAAACAGACCACGACACACAGGGTATTATGTGTGATGCCCCTGGGACTCTTAGCTTATTTGCAGACCTCTTGAGTAGGGTGATTTCTAAAATCAGTGGAGAAGTGACAGTGATGGTGGAATGGGCTCAGGTGCCCAGCTGGCCGCATGCCATTGAAGGGGTAAGACTGGGATGTGGTTAGACCTCCCCTGGTGTCTGAGCAGATGAGGACCTGCCCAGTGGGCAGGGAGGCAGCCAGGAGCCATGGGCTGAGGGTTTTTCCAGCTAATATCTCTGGGTTTGGAATTTGAATAGAATCACTATTATTGACCGCAGCACTCAAAAGTGCCTGGTCAGCATTAGAAATTTGATGTTGCTTCTCGGAGAGTGGAGGTCAAAGGAGGTCAGTGTGGACATATTGCAGTGATTCTATGTCTGTGTGTGTAAGAATCATCTAGAGAGCTTTATTAAAAATAGCAATCTCGGGCTTCCCTGGTGGCACAGTGGTTGAGAGTCCGCCTGCCGATGCAGGGGACACGGGTTCGTGCCCCGGTCCGGGAAGATCCCACATGCCGCGGAGCGGCTGGGCCCTTGAGCCATGGCCGCTGAGCCTGTGCGTCTGGAGCCCGTGCTCCGCAACGGGAGAGGCCACAACAGTGAGAAGCCCGCATACCGCAAAAAAAAAAAAAAAAAAAATCAATCCCTGGTACCCACCCCCTGACCAATTAAACCTGAATATCTGGGGGTTGGGCCCAGACTTTGGGAACCAGGGTGGTACAGGCTCTGATTCAGTGGGTCTGGAGTGTTGTTAATAACAAGACGGTATTGTTAAGGAGGATGTCAGGTGATACTGATGCAGGTGGTGGAAAGTCAACACCCAAGGTTAGTTTGGAATCTGACTCAAGGTGGCATCTGGCGTGCCCTTGTCCCTGGTCCTCATGGGGATTCCTCACGGTGGCGGGGCATCCATGGGAGGGCCACAGTTGGGAAGGAAGCTTGATTTTCCTTCTCCCCCAGTTTCCCTTGGTGGTTGTCACGGGGCATGTGCTCCGAGAGCTAAAGCAAGTGTCTGCTGGCGGCGAGTGCCCGAGCAGGCCCTGGAGAGCCCGAGCCAAGTCTGACCTGCAGCTGGGCGGGCCAGAAAATCCCGCCGCCCTGCCTGCCACCTGCCAGGGAGCGCTGGCCCTCTCCGGGGTGCTGCGGCGGCTGCAGGAAGTGGAAGAAAAGGTTCTCCAGGTGAAAGCCTTGCTCTTTGCCCTGTCTCTGCCCTGCCTGTGTCTAGGGTGCCTTCCTTTCCTCCCCTCCCTCCTCCTGTCCAGGGCGGGTGCCGTCTCCCATCCTGCCGTGTGTGCTGAGGGCCACAAGCCCACCTGGCGGCCTCCCCGCCTCTCCCCTCACAGTGTCTGTCTCTATCTCTTTTTTCTTTCTCCTTTCTTACCTTGGCTGCAGAAAAGGGCTCAGAATTTGGCCAACAGAGAATTTCACAAAAAGAACATTAAGGAGAAGGCGGCTCACCTTGCCTCTATGTTTGGACACGGGGATTTCCCGCAGGTAAATGCGGGGCTTTCAGAGCCCCCAGGAACCCAGGTGTTGGACATCCAGGGAGGTTACTTGAATCAGTCTCTGGAGATTCATTTCTTCCTTCCTTCTCCCTCTATAGCCTGAAAAGCTGTTCACTTTTTAAGTCACCAAAGGATTTGGACTGGCGTCTAAAAAAGCTCCAAATGAGAAGATTCAAAATAATTAGACAAATCGTGACAAAGGGAAAACCAAGGCAGAAAAGCGGGCTCAGGTCATAGGAAAACATTACTGAACAGAAACATGTGTGCTGTCAGATCTTAGACAGCTTCTGAGTAGGCTGAGCTTCCTAGGGGGTCAACACAAAGAGGGAAAGCTGGTCAACTGCGGGAGTCACATCACAGTGCCTTTAAGGTGAAAGCAAGCCAGTTGCTCATGAAGTCTGGGGACAGGATGGAGAGATGCCCCCATGGCCATCATTAGGGAGACCGTGAATGTCGAGGTCAACCACGTGCTGTAACCTGTGCTCTGCTTTTGCGAAAGGCAGCACCAGCCAGAAGAATGGCCTTGCCTCAGGATAGAAAGCACAGCCCCCACCCCCGGCCAGGCACTTATTTAGAAACTTGCTGAGAAGAAGAGGGTGTGCTCACAAGGAGATGACAGAATTGAGGATGAGGCCCCACGGCGCTTGCACGTGTAAGGTGCTCCCTTGCCTACAGCAAGCCTGGTCTCTAGAACATACCGCCTCTGCTGCTTTCACCCAGCCTCCTCCAGACCTGTGTCCTCTGCTACTTGGCAGAAGTCATAGACGTGGGAAGGATACTTTGCCTTCAGTGCATTTTTAGGGTTCCATGTGGCTGCAGAGGTCCCTGCTGGAGCATCTACCCCAGAGTAGCCTGGGCTTGTCCTTTCCTAAGCTTGCAACTACTGCTTCATGCCAGGCTCCAGAGTGAGGCCTTCAGGAGTTAGTGCTGGTGTCGGCAGCAGACGTAGGCAGGAGCAGGATGGTTCTACTCCAGCTATTTTGATTTGACGAAGGAGCCAGAAAAGTTGTAGCAGAGTGAAGTGTAACCAGCAGTCAGATGGTCCTGCTGGGCTCCAAAGATACAGGCTACCTTTTTGTCCTGAGACGTGGGCCTGGATGTCCTTTCCCCTCCTTGGATGTGTAGGCTTGGGGGCTGCATCATCGAGGCGAGCTTCACTGTGCGTCTCCCTGGGGATAATCATAGTTTCCTCTCTTTCTGTTCTGTGCAGAATAAACTACTCTCTAAAAGCCTGTCTCATACTCATCCTCCGTCTTCTCCCTCCTGCCTTCCATCTCCTGATTCAGCTGCTACTTCCTCTCCATCGAGTGTTGACTCTGTTTCTCCAGCCAGAAAGGTAGTTGTCCTGAACAATTAGCTTCCCCCACTCCCTGCATGTTCTGAGATATTCTCCGGCTCTGCTCCACCTACACAGACAACCATCTGAATCTCGGCTTGGCCGGGAGGAAAATTTATAAGATACTTTACAACGGTCCTGGGTTTGGTTTTGGTTTTGTGCTGGAGCACGAAACAAAGCAGAAGAGGCAGCACACAAAACCGTATCAAATGGTGCTTGCTTGTTCAGCACGCCCTCGCTGGGCACCCACCATATGCCAACCACCATGCCAGATGCTGAGAAAACAAAGAGGAGGGAGGTACAGTTCTCTTATACGGTGTAGATGGCAAACAGCACCTCAGCATAGGAATGTGTCACACTTTACCATACGATATTGCCAAATTTGGCTGCTTCTGGCCTAACAAAATGGCAGTCTCACGTGGTGAACTTCATTAATTCTATGAGAGGTTTAAGAGGCAAGATTCTAGGAACCCAGAAGGGAGAAGCCTGGGAAGGCTTCACAGCAGAGGTAATATGGGAGCCGAGTGTTAAAGATTATATGGAGGGATTTGGCTAGAAAGAAGTGTAGGGGAAGGGCATTTTAGAAAGGATCTGGCACGTGGTAAGGAAGGCAGGTAGGACTTGCATGAATCAAAAGACATTTCTGGTGCAACTTGATTTTCACATAAAGGTATTTATGGGAGTGCAGAGAATGAAGGTGAGAGCCAGCCCGCTCTTTTTGCGTTAAAGGAACTCACTCTGCCATCTTGTAAAGAGGCACGGAAGGATCTGCTCTGCGTTCTAGAAGGATAACGCAGGTAGCAGCGTAGAGGGTGGAGAGTTGGTGGGGAGCTAACGTTGGTTGAGTAGATAATGAAATGCATCCGTGAGCAATGATTAAGTTTGGGTTCTGGAGCACTTTTCATGTTTTTTACTTGTCATGCTGTTACCTAATATGCCAAGAACATTACCAGGCTGGTGTAGGAGGCGGGCAGTCTCCGGAGAAGCTTAGCCCCTGGAATGGATGAGCCTAAAAATGGACGTGAAGCCCGCTTGGTTAGCTGTTGCCACCATGGGAGTAGGTTGGAGCCTCTTTCTGGAAGACTGTGTTCCCCTGAACACCTCCGTTCCGTCTGTTCCCACCTGGGCCCGTCTCCACGTGCGGTGCTGAGTGTGCCCCTGTCAGAGTTACTGCTCGTTCGTTTCCACCCCGTTAGACCAAAGGCACAAACCAGCCACCTGCTGGTGCATTAGGGAGAAGTTAGGCGCTGCCTCCTGGGAGTCCCACCCCCACTGACCTCCACTGCTGTGGGGAGAGGAGCGCAGGCAGGGTCTCCAAGAAAGGAGCAAGGAATATTAGGAGCCCCGCCCGCTCCAGGGTCCCCAGTGTGGATGAGAAGCATCCCTGGAAGGGCAGCAGGAGGTGATGCAGGGAAGCACAAACACCTCCCGTCTTCAACTCTACTGAACACAGCCATGGCTGACATGCCTGGCATCTTGTTCCAGGTCAGCTTTGCTTAGCCGTTTGACCTTAAACATTGACCTTGGGAGACTTGTCTGGGCCTCCATTTTCTCATCAACAAGAGAGTGATTCTTGGCTCACGTGATAGTGAGCTCTGTGGGTGAAGACTGGCATATTTGTCATCACCATCACCAAAGCTTCAGAGTAGCCTTTGTGTCCAGCTTGGGAGAAGAGCCTTCCCTGGGGGGTACTTCCTGCTGTGGAAAAAGGTCACTGGCACCCTTGACAGGCTGATGGGAGGGGCAAGGGCACCTGGGCATAGGCAGGCAGTGGCTGGTGCTCCTGGCTGGGCAGCCAGGCCCACACCTTGCTTCCCTCTGGCCCAGCCCCTTTCCGGCTAGCCTTGGGCATGCCCTCTCTGGCCTCTGCTTTTCTTTTGTCCTTAGGAAGTCCTGACTTGGTCACTGCCCTCTAGAGTTGAGAGCAGAGGTGGGACAAGAGAAGCCACCACACATCCCAAGTCCCCTGACTTAGTTTCCAATAGGTATTAGTTCTCTAGGTGATGGCAAGAGGCAGCCTGCCCAGGTACACGTGGGGCTGCCGGGGCCTGGCAGAGACACTTCTCATCGTGAGCCTATCCCGTCACATCATCATCACACTCCACTGCAGCCCTTGGCTGCTTCTCCACTGGGCTCTTCAAGCAGCCTTAAACCAATGTCACTCATTAAGCCATTGAGTGAGCATTCATTCATCTAACGAATATTTATTGAATGACAGCTGGTGTCAGGCCCTTCACTCTTGGGATACACATCAATGATCAGTAGTTACCTTCCTGCCCTGATGAGGCTTGCATTCTAATAGAGGGAGGTAAATCATCAGCAATAATATAATATATAGGTAAATTACATGACATATCAGAAGGCAGTTTTTCCCCTGGAAAAATTAGAGCAGGTAGCAGGGACCTGGCATGCTGGGGAAGGGTAGCAGTTTCCAATGGGGTAGCAGGAGGGCTCTTCCTGGGAAAGAGAATTGAGCAGAAGCAGAGCCTCAGAGAGGAAGACAAAGGTCCAGGGAGGAGACTAGTTCCCAGGGCTCCTGACTCCAGCCCATGTTCTCTCCTCTGTGCCACAGCAGCCAAGTATGAATGGAGGCCTCGTCGGGGGACCAGCCCAGAGGTTATGTGTGTGTAGAGCCCCAAGCCCAGGCTCAAGGAGGGCTGCAAATGGGGTGGGTGGGCTTCGGGATGGCCAATCCCAGGTCCTCTGGTCCCCACCGCTACAGGTTTGTTCTTTGTTTCTCCCAGGTTGGGGTAGAACAATTGCTCCCTGTTTTTTTTTTTTTTTTTTAAATCCCATCTCCCAAGCCAGCCTAGGCCATCAGATAATGGTGTAATTGGGCTATCTTAATAGCTTCTGACTTACTAATTACAGGCTGATGAGCTTTTCACTGTGTGGCTGGGAATGATTGGGGAGCTCTCAGAAAAGGCCACCCTAGGACACTTACTCTGTCTGTGCCTTTGTTTCTCCATTTGTAAAAAGGACCCAGCTTGGACCCGACACCCCCAGACCCCTCCAGATCTCACCATGAAGCCATTGTAGGCAGTTAAGCACAGAGTGGTGAATTTCCAGCTTCAAGCAGTTTTGGAAAGGATATTGCCAGCTGCACTGCTCCCCTGCCCCACCTGCAACTTTCCTACCTCTCCCGGACCCCACCCCAGCATTGATTCCGCACTGGGCTTTGCACATGCAGAATCTGAGAGAGTGATGGCCTCCTCTGAGGAGAGAATTAGCTGCCCCTTAAAGTAGGTGACAGCCTGGTGACAAACAATTTTCATTCAGTCCTGTTGGAGCTCTGAGAGCCTCTCCCCTGGAGAGAGCCTGGGGCCTTAATGCTTCTTCCCAGAAGATTATGGGCTGCTCTGATTGCCCAGTGACTCAAGTTTGCCTCATTCAGGGGAGCCAGAGGAAGGAGGATGCGCTTGGAAACTGATGCTGAGTTCTTAGCAACCTCCTGGCAGGCAGCCTGTTTCTCTTCCTGCCCTGGAGCCCTACACCTTAATTCTGAGGATCCAGGGTTAATCACCTCCTCAGAGGAACAGACATAGTCAAACTTGTCATGAGGATCACGTGCTACTGACAGGGCTGCAAACTTGGGTTACCAATTGCAGGAGATGTAGCCAGGGCTCTACCTTCATTCAGACTACACTTGGCCTGCCCTCTCAGATTGGCATGTGGCCTTACATTTCAGTGATGCAGCTGGGTGTTGGCCTGAATGGTCACAGGGAATCTTGAGGCCCTCTCGTTTAGGGCCCAAATTCTTACAGGAGTCTTATCTTTTAAGACCGTGGGCTATGGGATCATGCCCAGTCTGATCATCCCATCAAACCAGCCCTCCCGGTAGCTCTATCAGCTCCCATCAACCCTTAGCTAACTTCTTTCTTCAAGGCAGGAGACCACTGCCAATTCAGCCTTTAGCATGGCTGCTAGCCATTTACCAAGGCTGGTGAGCTCTTGCAAGATCAAGATGGCAGCTGAGTGTTTGCACAGCTGAGCCAGAGGGAGGGCCTCACGGGGCTGGGTGCTGTGGTTAAGTCCTCCTGGGTCAGAAGAGCAATGTGCATTGCAAAAGGAGCTCTCTCTACCCCTGGAGGTGTTTGTTTTAAAACTGGATTTGCAGGATTTACTCTAGAGATTTGCATATTAGAGAGAAGCTGGGTGAGTCTTGGCTGGGCAATCTGCCAGTGTTTCATCTGATACAAGGGTAGATCTCAAGGCTGCCCCAAACTCATTGTTCTCTCTGTTCTGGGGATAGAGCTAGGCAGTGCTTTGGAGGTAACCTGTGTGCATCCCAGCCTGGGGGATTTTAACTGGCAGAATGCTGGTGTGTCAGGGAAGCAGGGTGCAGTAGTGAGAAGGGTATAGGCTTGGAGTCACGCTTGGGTTCAGAGCACCGATTACTTGATTACTCGCTGTGTGTCCTTGGATGAGCTAGTGGACCTCTCAGCACCTCATTATCCTAACCTATAAAATGGAGGTGGCAGGGCTTCCCTGGTGGCGCAGTGGTTGAGAGTCTGCCTGCCGATGCAGGGGACACGGGTTCGTGCCCCAGTTTAGGAAGATCCCACATGCTACGGAGCGGCTGGGCCCATGAGCCATGGCCGCTGAGCCTGCGCGTCCGGAGCCTGTGCTCCGCAACGGGAGAGGCCACAGCAGTGAGAGGCCCGCGTACCGCAAAAAAAAAAAAAAAAAAAATGGCGGTGACAGCAGCTACTCCTGAGGATGACTGGAGTAATGCAAACACCTAGCATATATCGAATGCCCCAAGTATCCGGCAAATGTGCTTTCTCCCCAGTGGAGGAGAATTCCAGAAGAAAGCTCACTTACCTAAAAGGCATGTTGATTCCTCTCTTTCTAAAGGCAAAGAAGTCACCTTCAGGCTTCCATTTCCATCCCAGCCACTTAGGAGCGCTGTGGCCTCAGGTGAGTTAGAGCCTCCCTGAACCTCAGCTGCCCCGGCCTCAAAGGGAGATTATCAGACCCACCTCGCAAGGCTGTGAGGGTTCAACACAGCTCAGCGCCTGGCACCAGGGGACGTAGGTGCAGACATGGCCGTCCACTGGGAGGTCATAGCCCCAAAGACTTGCCTGCATCTCAGCCCTGAGGGTATCATTTCCAGAGCCCCTCAAATAAGGCACTTTCAGTCCTTGCCCTGAGCATATATGGCTGAGGACTCAGGCCCACCAGCCTGTCCTCTGATGTTTCTCATCCAGGGACTCCTCAGTGAGGAATATAGTTGCTCAAGTGGGCCCAGGAGACGACTTCCTCTAGCCCTACGTCGAAACTTCCCCTTCCCTCGAGCCCTCAGCCCCGAGGCCCTGGAAGCTCTGCTCCCAGCCCTGCCTGACCTGTGTGGGCTTCCTTATCCCCACAGCAGGCCAGGTGGCCACAGGAGGCCCAGTTCTGTGAGGAAGCACAGGCCAGACACCTGGTGTTCCTGGCTGAGTTCCAGGCCCAAGGGGGGATGTCACCATTGTTTGGACACAAGCAGGCCCAAGAGCCTGCTTCCTCCTTCATTCAGGGGAGCATCTGCCCTGCGCTGGGAGCGTAGCCATGAGAAAGACACAGTCATGACATGACTGTGCAAACCGGAGGGGAGATGACCCATCTCCCAGCATGGAGCAGGGTGAGAAAGGCTCCAGCATCCAGATGGGGACCATGCTTGGCGATGGTGCTCGCGACGACAGCTCATGTCACCATGTGTGAATCTCAGTTGACTCGGGGGAGAGAAGCCGGTGTCTTCATCTGTGTGGGCCACGTTATCCTTACTAACACAGAGGAGGGACCCCAAGCAACTGCAAGTCCCCCCGAGTGAAGGCCACCGAGAAGAGGAGAAAAGAAAGAAGTTCCGGAAAATGGAAATTTGAAGCTGCACCAATTGCCAGGCGGTTCTTGGGAGCCCAGCACCACGGGAGGTGCAGCCCAGATTCTTTGATGACTCTTTCACAGCCCTGTGAGGATGGCAGTGGTCTCCCCATTTTACAGATGAGGAAGCTGAGGCTCACAGAAGGGAAATGAAGTCTGTGAGGTTAATCTAATGTAATGTTAGATGATGGCCCACCTGAAGTCTCCAACCGTTCCAGCTTGTTCTAATTAACTAGCTGAAAATAACTAGAATTCAAAGGGGAAAGAGGTAGTGAAAAACACCCCAGTTCTTCAAAAATTACATAAATATTGAAGATACATAAAGGGTTGCAAAAGCAGTCCCATGGCCCTCCAAAACTACCCATTCTCAAAACACTAGTGACTGCGACCAGTATATTTCTGTCCAGATCATGGGATTGCCCAACTTTGCATTTGGACAAATGATTCCCAGCCAAATTGTAAGCTCTCCTCTTGACCAGCACCCCAGGAGCATACGTGCCTTTGCCTTTCGGTGCAATAATCTCCTTGTTGAGAACCTCTGGCTCTTACTCTGAAGTCAAACCAGGATGAGTTTTCTGGAGGTTTCTCCATGAGCGGAGTTTCCTTTCTTCCTCAGGATGCGGAGGTGTGGTCCACGGGCAGGCATTGGTTTGTGACCCAAGGAGCACAGCAAGTGGGAGTAAGCATTAGACACTTGTAGAGCAGTTTGACATTGCCACACATCCAAGCGGGTGATCGTACTTCTAGTAATTCATTCTCATTGAATCCAGAAGTATGAGGCCACAGTGGATTCGAGATTTAAAAGGAAAAAGCAAAACCTGGTCATTCCCCACCGATAGTTTGAGTTAGCAATCCGTCTGGTCATGTCCTCACTGTCTTGGAGCCAATGAGACATCCTGCTGTCAGGAAAGAGGAGATAACCCAAGACCCCAGGGCAACGTCCGCCTTCACACCAGTCTTTGGGATGAGCTTCAAAGGCCCCCTCTCACCCCTTGAGACAAGCTCTTCGTCACCTGGTCTCCTTGTGACCATTCACAAGTCCTGGTCTACCTCTTGGTCTTGGTGATGATCCTGGGCATGGTTTCCATTCGGTTGTAAGAAAGCCTCTGTCACAGGTGGCAATGTGGATGCACCAGGGAGAAAGGAGCCTTATGTAAATAAGGGCCCATAATGAGAGGAAGGACCAGGCTTGGAGCCCCTGGCCGGGACCTGTGCTGATAGAACAACCGAGCCGGCCCGAGACTGCACCCCCAGCAACCTCAGGGCCCTCTGCTTGCTTCTTCTGTAACTGCTCCCAAAGTCAGGGTTGCACAGGAGCTCAGCGGCACAAAGTGCTTATTAGCTAAGTGGCTACTAAGGTCTCATTAGGGACCTGTATTTAAAGCCCCAGAAAGTACGGTCTTAATCTCTGCTCGCTCAGGGGAGGCAATACTTGCGCGTGGGTCTGTGACATCACATGGTGCCTTCCTGGGAGAGCGCCTCGGAGCCAGTTCAGACACTGGGTCGGGGAGGCAGCCACACAAGGGGAGTGTGGGCAGGGAGGTAAATCTGACCTCCCCTCTTTATTTTGCTGTAAACCCAGGAAGGACCTGGTATTCTACAGCTCCTATCCGAGGGGCCTGTGTCGGGGGCCCCAGCAGGGGATGGAACATTAGGCAAGTAATGGCATATTGTCCTGAGCCAGCGCACCTGAACGTCTCTTAGAAGCAGGAGCCAAGTTTCTTGGCATTTGTGAAATCCTGAAAATGGCAGAATGTATGCTTGGAAGCAGAATCCTCATCTCTCCCAGGTGGGGCCAGTGTTGGGTTGCGGGGGGGGGGGGGGGTGGGGGTGGGGGTGGGGGGGGGGTGGGGGAGGATAACTGGCCTGGCAGCTGCTGCCACTGAGAAGGAGTGAGCTTTGTCAGGTCTGAGGAGGTCCTGTCTGTCTGAGTCCTGGGATCAGACACCCCAGCAGGCCCCCGGCCACATTTTCCTTAGTCCCCCAGAGCCCTGCATGTGGTCTGGCGTGACTGATCCAGAGTAGCTGCTGGTGTTGGGACTTCCTCAATGAGAAAGGGGGCAGGCGTCTCCTGGGTCTTTTTTTTTTTTTTTTTTTTTACATCTTTATTGGAGTATAATTGCTTTACAATGGTGTGTTAGTTTCTGCTGTATAACAAAGTGAATCAGTTATACCTATACATATGTTCCCGTATCTCTTCCCTCTTGCGTCTCCCTCCCTCCCACCCTCCCTATCCCACCCCTCTAGGTAGTCACAAAGCACGGAGCTGATCTCCCTGTGCTATGCGGCTGCTGCCCACTAGCTGTCTGCCTTACGTTTGGTCGTGTGTATATGTCCCGGGTCCTGCCTTTCTCCCCAGCCTGCTTGGCGTCCCTTCCGTCTTCATCCTCTCTTGGTGCTTGTGCCTTTGCGGGCACCCGATGTGCTAGCCTCAGGTCCTGAGGGTGGGCCCTGCTCCCAGGAGTCGGGGGCTGGGGACGCCAGCTGCCACTTGCTTTGCTGTCCCCTGAACTTCCTGCTTGATACTTGAGGCTTGCACAGCAGATTCGATGTGGCCTTCCAGGAGCGGTCTTGGGTTTCGATGGAGGGCCTTCCTTCGCCCCCGCACGAGTCACTGTTACTCGCCACCAAGATGGCTATCAACCTGTGTCCAAGGGCCTTCAGCCTAAATTGTTGCTCTCTGTGGCCACACCTCCCAGAAGCTGGATTCAGAGGCTGGGGGAGCGTCTGGAGCCTCCCTCCCTCCAGGGTCTTGGGATCAGGAACAGTGTTTATAGATATTATCTCATATTGTGCATTTTTGTCTCCCTGCAGCGGAGACTGCAGTATTACCAGGCTGGCCTTTCAGAGCTGGTATGGAAAGAGGGAGCAAGTCGGGGTTTGCCCAGGGGTGTATGTGTGATTGTGCTATGTCTGCTTGGGCTGTCAGCTCCCACCCCTTCCGCAGCTCCATGACACGCCGGTGGGGTTCCACGCATTCATGGGTAGGCATGGACCACCATGTCCTTGGGAGCACAGACACCCACAACCTGTCAGGCTGTGATCCCCAGAGCCAGCGTGGAGCTGACTTGCCCAGCACCATCTCTGGGGCCCTGGGCACTGCCGCCTGGAGCTCCCCATCCTTCTCCCTGTACCTGCCCAGTAGGGACCAGCATTCACTCCCATTTCGGTCGTGTTTTTGTCGGCAAGGTGGTCTGCATGCTGACCTGACAGGACTCAGGTTAGACGTAGCCATAGCTCCCTATGGGACACGAGAGCTGCAAGGCAGGATGAATTCAGAGGGAGAAGGGAGGGTGGAGTCAAGTTCATCTTGGTCCAGCCCTGCCAAGTGCCAGGCACTCACACACACGCTCTCTCACTCAGTTCCTGCCACAGCTCCGTGAGGCAGGCACCGTTTATCCCCATTTCACTAAATGAGGATGCTGGGCTCAGAAGTTGAGGACTTGGCGCCCCATCTCAGAACTGGTTAGTGGTGGAGCAGGGTCCTAACCCTCCAGGTCTGGGAGTGGGGGGTCTGGGGCAGTTCTCACTAAACAGTAGCTCCCGGCCCTCCAGAGAGGAGGGGTCTTGGGGAGGGCGGCCGCAATGCAGCTGGCTTGTTTTCTTACTGTGAAGGCCTCCCGGGCTTGGGCTCAAGAGACCTTAGCAGAGTCCTGGCTCTTCTTGCATTTCTTTCTAAGTGGGCTTGGACAGATCCCTTCCTCTGGTATTTATTCCCCCTACCTGTGAACCAAGCAACTCAAACTCCTGAAGACCATGTACCCTGCAGGCCTCCATCTCTCTTTTCTCCATCTGCAGAGTGCCCACTGCCTACTCTGGGCTGGTTAGGCCTCTCCTGGGACGTTGGGTGCCGTTTGCATGTGGGTGTGGAGCCCTCTCCCACCTCCAGCTTGTTCGTGTCTTCCTTCTCGGTGCTAACTGGCCTCTACCTTTGTCTCTGTCTACTCTATCTCTGCTCTTGGGTAGCTGACAGTAGGGAAAGTGTCCAGCGGAATAGGGGCTGCAGCTGAAGTTCTGGTCAATCTGTACATGAATGATCACAGACCTAAGACTCAGGCCATCTCTCCAGACCTGGTAAGGATGTACACCCCACAGCCTTCACCCACAGACACTGGCTCTGGCCTCCCAGGGAGGGTGCATGGGACGCAGAGAGGATTGCCTGGCCCCTCTTCTCCTGGGACGAGAGGGGCTGAGACCGGGCTGGATCAGAGCAGAGGTTAGCGGGAGGCTGTTCTTCCTTTTAGACAAACCTCACTCAGCCCCCTTGTGGCTCATTTCACAAAGCAGAGCATCTTCCCTGCTGGCTGGGGCTCTAGAGAACTCAGTGCAAAGTCCAGGAGGGGCCGTCCGCAGAGGTGGACAACACTTACCGCCAATGTTTAGCATCCAATCTGGATTGGAGTGAGAATTAAGTAATGGAGAAAACACCCTTTTCCTCTGAATTCTCCCCTTCTCCAGTGACTCCGCTCATTTTGGTTTCCTTTTGGTACACTCCCCTGGAATCACCCAGGTGTGCCCCTTCTGCCCTGGCCCTTGCCCTTGCCCTCTCCTCTCCCCTCTTGCATTTAGGAAGTTGACTGGCAGCCAACTTCAACACACAGAAAAGGACTGCCCCTTCTCTGCAGTTCTCTTGAACAGTTTTATTACCATGAGCTTTCCCTGCCTGACCTAGGTCACTGCAGGGAGACAAGGATGTGTAAAACGCTCTTTCAGGGACCTCACTCTAGATGCAGGCAGTACGTAACCCCTGGGTCAGATTCCTGGAGACAGCATCGCTGGGCAGCATGTTTGTGAGGGATGCCCGCTCCATCAGACCAGGAGATTGTCGCTCTCACCCTGAAACCAGAATGGCCAGCCTGCCTGGGAGTACAGTTAACAGCTGCCCTTGCAGGGCTGGGGTCTGTGTACCTTCCCCCCCTCATTCTCTGCTGAAGTGCCCGCAGTCAGCGCCTGCAGTGACAAAAGCAGCACCTAGCCTGTGAGGCCCCACGATGCAGGCCGGCATCTCCACAAGGCCAGCCTCACAGCTGAAGGTGCGGTGTCCGCCCTAACACACTGCTCTTCTCTCCCGATGCCCTGTGTCTCCCAGGAGTCCATACGGAAGGCGTTTCCCCTGAACCTGGGTGGCAGCGACACCTGTTATTTCTGCAAGAAGCGCGTGTACGTGATGGAGCGGCTGAGCGCGGAGGGCCACTTCTTTCACCGGGAGTGTTTCCGCTGCAGCGTCTGTGCCACCACCTTGCGCCTGGCCGCCTATGCCTTCGACAGTGACGAAGGTAAACCCCCAGGGGCCAGGGCAGCACTCATCTCTGGCCTGGGCTTCAGTCCCTTTGGAGGCTCTGGGACAGGCAGCACTTCCCAGGGAGTTTTGGTGTCATCAGGAAAGCTCTTCAGGGAGCAGGGATCCCCTGCTAAAGAGAGAGGCCGCCTGTGGTGAGCAGGGGTCCTGAGGGAAGGGGAGCTGTCAGCACCAGGGGTGCATCAGCGTGGGGGGCACCTACCAGGCGACGAGTGCCTTATGAATGTTTTCTTACTCAGTCTCACCACCTTCAATTGCCCCTGTGTGGCTGAGAAAATCAAACCTGATAACCTATGTCACATGCTCGAC
This sequence comes from Leucopleurus acutus, assembly GCF_964270905.1. Taxonomy (NCBI): domain Eukaryota; kingdom Metazoa; phylum Chordata; class Mammalia; order Artiodactyla; family Delphinidae; genus Leucopleurus; species Leucopleurus acutus. Next base: position 66,330,202 of record NC_139151.1, read on the forward strand.
ACCACACCTGACATGTAATAGGGGTTCAGTAAATGATGGCATATTCGTGTTATTATGTATAAAGTACGCATTGTAAAAATGGCAGTAACCGCAACATGCCCTCTGATAAGTGGCCTGCCGGCGTCATCAGTGAAAGAATTGCACTCATTGGAATGAGTGATTATTTTCTAATTTCCAGCACTTGATGTTTGCACGGTCATATAATGACAGCGCTTGTGATTCCATACCCTCAAACTAACTGCCTGGGTTCAAATCCAGACTATGCCACTTCTAGCCATATAACCTTGGGCCTGTTACGTAACCTCTTGGTCCCTCCGTTTCCTTACTTATAAAATGAGGATGATACTACTTAGCTCATAAGGTCATTATGAGGGTTGCTGGGTTAATTCCCGGGATGATAGTGTCTGGTATATTGAGTCCTACACAAGATTTTTCTGCTGTTATCATTATTCCCATCACTATTGTCACTGTTGTAACAGTGAGCAGAGAAGGCTTTTCTGGAAGGCACCCGGTAGTCCCGGGCAGTGGCCAGTGGCCCAGTGTGTGCCTCACTGAGTTTTCCTCTCCAACACTGCCACAGCCTGTTCTGCTCCTTTCCCACCCCCAGGGGTCCCAGAAGCAAGAGGAACTAGAAACAGAGCTGCTATTCTGGGCGGTCCATTTTGCAGCCTGGCAACTTGCCTTGGGAAGGGACTTGGCCTGGGGGATTATCTGAGGGTTTCAGCCCCATCCCGGGAGCCCCGCCTGTTGCTGCAGCCTGCCCCCCCGTCTGAGCCATTTCCTTAAGGCAGGTGATGGAAACCATTTCCCAAGTTTGCGCCTTCCTGGCCTTGTTTTCAGTAGCGGCGTTTTCTGACCTAGATGGTGGCAGGCACTTGGCTCATGTCCTGCTGTGTGGTTCTGGTTTACAGGAGAAAAACCTCTCTCTCTCTCTCTCTCTCTCTCTCTCTGTGTGTGTGTGTGTGTGTGTGTGTGTGTGTCTCTTTACAGGCAAGTTTTTCTGCAAGCCTCATTTCATTCACTGTAAAACCAACAGTCAGCAACGGAAGAGACGGGCAGAGTTGAAGCAACAAAGAGAAGTACGTTTTGTCTTGAAAGTGGTGGTGAAACAGGGAAGGCCCCTGATAGGAGAAGGTGTTCAAGGGTTCCTGCAAGTTCAGCCAATGTTTCTGGCTTTGGGGGATTGAAACTCAGGTGAAGAGGGCTCTGCTCCCTGGCATGGAGGGTCCCTCTGCCTTAGTCTGTTCAGCTTGCCTCTGGGCTATGACCTGTCCCGGGGGAATGACTGCTGCTTCTCACGAGAAGCCCAGAAGAGCTTTCCCATGTGCCACGGATGGGGCTATATGCTTAGCCATGCAAAGCCATGTAGCCCCCGGTGCCTGGGGCCCCCATGACCACAGGGGCACTGTTAGCAGGGATGCCTGGTATAGAGCCAACCCTCTGTGGTTTCCAAGTCCTTTCCCCAGGCTCTTGGATGTCAGCAAAGTGACTGGCCCACTGAATTTGTGGATGGCTTATGATAGGGCCCCCTCGTACCTTCTCTATGGCTTGATTAATCACCCACCTCCAGCAAGACCCACAACTTCAGCTTTTTTCTAATTATACAAGTAATATAGGCTCAACATAGAAAAACGGGTAAATATAATAAACAAAAGTGTATAAAGAAGGAAAGTGAAATCACCCATCCCCACTCTATCCTGAGAAAATCATAATTAACATTTTGGAACATTTCCTTGCAGACTTTTTTCTATATGAGTACAGTTGATCCTTGAACAGTGTGGAGGTCAGGAGCTCTGACTCTCCACAGGGTCGAAAATCCGCATATAACTGATAGTCAGCCCACCGTATCGGCGGTTCCTCCACGTCCGTAGATTCAACCAACCGTGGATCGGGTGGAACTGTAGTATTTACTATTGAAAAAACTCTGCATTTAGGTGGACCCATGCAGTTCAAACCTGCATTGTTCAAGGGTCAACTGCATGTTCTAACCCAGTGGGAATCCCATGTCTACAGTTTCATAGTCGTCTTTTCTCACTAACACTATATTAAGAACAGTTTCCCATGACATTAAAAATGCTTTTGGAGCCTAATTTTTGATGCCTGTAAAAGATGGTTGATAATTTATTTGCGTCCTATATTGTTGGACATTTATGTTGTTTACTATTTTTACCTTATAAATATTTTTACGGTGAATGTCTTTGTACCCACATCTTTCTCCATATTTCAAATAGTTTACTTAGGATCAGTCATGAGAAATGAGATTGCTGAGTCAAAGGGCGGGTATGTTTTGAAGGCTCCAAACAAAACTGACCCCTGTGATCAGTTTGCCACCCCCCAGGAAAGTCATGCCCATGTTCAGCCTGCCCTTCAGCAGTGCATGGGGGCGGAGATTTGGGGGAGGGGGGCTGGTTGCAAATTGCAGGGTCTGCCACGTTCTCTATTTACTGGCTCTCTTCCTCTGCTTCATTGGAGGCGTCGTCTCTAAGCGTCATGGACTAAATGCCCTCACCTTGATGTCTTTCTCAGGAGGAGGGGATGTGGAAAGAGCAAGAAGCCTCTAGGCGAGACCCTCCTGCGGAAAGTTCTTGCGCTGCCGCCGCCATCGGCACGCCGGAAGGCAGCCCCCCAGGTACCCCCAATTCCTTCCTTAGGAAGGTGCTAAGCTGGCCCCTCAGGCTGCCGTGGGGCCTGCTTCACCTTCCCCGGAGGCTGCTTAACTGGATTCAGGGACTGCTGCGTGCTGCCAGTCTGCATATCAGGGACAATGCTTACAACTACTGCTACACGTACGAGCTCCTGAGCCTCGGGCTGCCCCTGCTCTGGGTGTTCTCCGAGGTCCTGGCTTCCATGTACCGGGAGACCGAGGAGTCCCTCGAGGGCATCCGCGACTGGCTGCTCAGATGCTTCCCGGCCAAGCTGCACTGAAGCCCAGCCCCAAAGTGCCGTAACATTTCCCGTGTAGATGGCAGCATGTGCAGCCAGCCCAGGCGCTGGCCAGGGAGCCCCACGCCCTTTAACCAGTTAGTTCAAAGCCAAAGAGTTTCCCGTCGGCCACCTGCACCTGGCCTGGTCGCGGTGAACATCTGCTCCCGGTGCCCAGGCCAGCACGACATGAAGGATATGTTTTTATACCTTTGTACTTTTATACCAAAGCGAGCCATATTTCTAGGTTTACATTTCAATTTTTAACTTTTAATAAGCCAAGAGAAAGCATCTTTTTCTATGAGTGTCAGTTTTTCTAGACACGGGTTTGACGTTTATAACTGGTATTACAAACCCTTCCCACGTTGTGGTCAGTTGTAATCGCTGCTGCCTGCAACATGAATGATTTGGGCTTCTCTGTAAACCAGAACCAGTGCCTTTTGATTTATGTGCCTGGATACCACTTTTCAACAACGGACAGTTGTTTGCAACATGAAAGCATAATACGTTAGGAGAAAAAAATAGAAAGGGCAGAAGAGAATTAAACCTACAGAAGCACGTGGCAGTGTGTAGTCGCCTGTTGTCTGTCCTCCCAGAGGGCAGAGGACTGTTTTGCTCGCTTGTTTGGATGTAAACGAGTAGCGTAAAGGTTCCTCGCTCAGAACCCCATCACAGCCAAATGGTGTAGAACCACAGGGTCTCAAGCAGATTGCTACAAATACACGTTCCCTTCCCGCTAATGAGCGCGGCAGCGAAAGCCTACTGGCCCCGACCACGTGGAGCTCCATCAAACTGTTGCAGTGTTGAAGAGGAGTTATGTCCGCTGGTGGCATTTTAAGCCCTCCTTAGGAGGTCCCCAGCCCAGGCTGCAGTCCGAGCCGAGGCCACTCAGGGTCCACAGCCATGAGGCTGAGGGAAGAAATTGCCCTTTCGCATAACGTCCTTTGGGACCGAGGGCATTTGTTAGCACCTCAGGGTATTATTTCTGGGAAGTGCGGCTGCCCCGTGAGCATGGCTTGCAGACGTCCCGGCTTCTTAGCCGCTCGGCTGCCATGCATATTTGGTCAAACAGTCAGAAACCATTTATTTTCACGCTGTCCTAGCAAAGGAATGCGTCTGACCTCCAGGGGGAAGCTCCCCTGTGTCTTGACTGTCAGGGGAGGCTGGGAGTGGACGCTATTACTGACTCATGCAAAAGAAATACACCCTATTTAGGGCAAAACAGGCCTTGGGCCCACCTGCATTCTTCTCTCTGGGCATCTGGAAGAGGCCTCAGCTCTCCCGACTCCACTTGCCTGGACATGCACGGCTGCTGAGTCTGGCTGAACAGTGGAGATGGCTGATAGAGAAAGGCCTTCTGCAGTGTGTTCAGTGTATCTAGAGTGGCTGGGCCAGAGACGGCTCTCCGCGTGTTACACTAGAAAGATCCTCTAGGTTAAATAAGGATGGAGCCCGGTAGGTTAGGAGCCAGAGCTCTTGAGGCCTTTGAGATGCCAAGTTCTCTAGGGTGGGAAGAAGTGGGGAGGCATTTCTATAAACACTTCCCTAAGTCCTTGGGCAAATCAGGGACATGGCTGCGGCCAAGTTTGTGGGAACTGGCGCCTCTGTCCCTGTTGGAACTGTTCTCGTCCTATGACTTGCATTGTGTTTTTCCAAATTTCTGCTGGTATTTTAATGTTCCGCACGGTGGGAGGAGCCCTTGATTCATTTTATGTTTGATTCTGAAAGTCACGACATAAACACATGCACAGCTGTCATTGTTATTCCCGTCAGCTCAGGGCAGGGCGAGATGCTTTGTGGGATGCTCCGTGAAGCCAGTTAGGATCTCTGAGAATGTCACTTTTGGCCATAAGGAGACTGGTTTGAATTACTCTGGCGAGACAGGGCGTGCCTGTCAGAAGCCTGAGTTGTTTGTATGTTCTGAGACTTTGAACCTTCCTGGTGGGGCAGCACCAAAACACAAAGGTGGGTCCTGGAGGCGGGGGGCGGATGTCTCTAAGCCTCCACAACATATTCAAGAATGAACGTGGGGCTCGAGAGTAAAATCGGGGCAGAGAGGATGTGGAGGGCTGTGGAGGCCAGAGGAGTGTCAGCCAATTGCACGGATTCACTCTTGCAGATAAGTGGCTGCTCACTGCCAGCAAGGTTCATCCGTCCTAAGCAAACCGTAACTTGTTTGGGGAAGTTTCTCTTTTTTTAATGGTTGCCTCGTTTTCAATTCCCGTGCCTTCTCGTGTTGCCTTGTGCCCCGCAACTAAATTCTCTTTTCTGTCTCTCTCTTTCCAACCTTACACTGTGGCCGTCAGTTCATTTCAGCCTTCCGGTGCTACACCCACTTCTTGGCTGACACAATTCTGCTCTGAGGTGACTGGTTTTCTTGCCAATTTTCAGAGAGTGGTACTAACCCCTGACCCGCTTTCCGTACCCCATGCCCCCGCCGTGGCCTTGGTTGAGCTAACTGCGAGTGTCTTGCATACTAATGCGCTCATTCAGTGGCATGGTTGGTGAACAGCATGGGGTGGTGTTCAGCTCAAAAGCGAAAGCCGTTTCTGATTCCATCCCTCTGAGCCAGCTGCCTGGTCCACCCCAAGTGCCTGCCCCGCCTCCCCTCTGCGGCCTGCGGCCTGCGTGCATGCTTTTCTGGTTGCACGTACAAAGCCCCTCACCTTCCTGGGAGGGTTAACCCCGAATGTGAGACAGTACCATAGAGAGGGCGCTTCACCTTTGAAAAGAACTCTTTCACCTCTCAGCCTCTGAAAAAGCACATGCATACCAGCATCTTCTTCAGTTGGTTCTAGTATAAAGGTTATCGATGAAAACCATAGGTGACTCTTTTCAGAAGGATTTAAAAAAAAAAATACTCCCAGGCTTCATCACAAGCTTGACCCAGACTCTGTATCTTGAACACACAATCACAATTTTCCTAGCAAATCCTTTCTCCACTGCAGCCCATACTTTACCTCCAAGGGCTTTGCTGTGGCTCTTCTGATCGCTCTGGGCTCGTAAAGCCCTGGATGATACAGAAGCTTCAACTAGAGCAGTCATTGTCACAGACCAGGGAAGCCTTTGAGAGATGACTCAGTTGGGCCCCAGGTCTGGAGCAGCGCATTTCAATGCCCCCACCTGCCTTTAGCTGGAGCAGCAGGACACTCAGAGTGCTTTTAAAGAGAAACACCACGCCAAGTACAGTGGGGCTGCTGAAGGCCAGGCCTCGCAGTCTCGGGCCGCAGGTGGTGTGCGTCCTGCATGCGGCCCAGAGCCATGCTGACCCTCGCCTGTCTGCACAGCCCCGCATGCTGCATGGCTCCCTCGTTGGTGCAGATCCTAGCCAGGACCAAGTCACCCTTCTTGTCTTATCTTCTCTTGCAGAGTCTCCCCCCTTTTTAGAATGTCAACCAAAGAGTGCCCTCCTCCCTCCAGCCTCCTCCCTAGCTAGCCTCCCCACATCATCACCACGCATGTTTGTGACCTTTGGTAGTCATTACAGTGCCACATGGAACCCTGTATTTTGCACACGGCGGACAATGTTTAGCTTTATTTATGGTATTTGATGCTGTAAATGAAAATAAATATGGTTCTTTATAAAGCTCATTGTTTCCTCTCTTCTTTGCCACGGAAGCTGCTCAAACCTCAAACACAGGGGTTGGTTGAAGGGGTCAGCCTTCCCTAAACGGAGTGGCGGGGGGGCTTCACTTGTGGTGACATGGGACTTTCTGGGGCTGTGCTGGGTACTCTGAGAGGAAATATTACCCAGGGGTAATATTTGGAAAATATCACCCATGCTCCGGGGCCAGGCTTTGGGGACTGTTCCTTGAAAACTCATCGTGCTCTCCCGCCGTAGGTGCTGGGCATGACTGGCTGAAGGTCAGAGTCACCTCGGCTGTCAGGAACAGGCTGTATTGACAGCTGCTTGCAGCCGTTTCCCACACACATCCAAGCAGTGGACCCGCAGGAGCGCTTTACTTGGGAACCTTGCTGTGACTTAGGTTCCCATGTGATAGAGGTTGGTCTTGAAAGTTTTGTGCTGGTCTAGCTGAGTGATGGGTGAAAGGTAAGGAGGAAGGACTGGACATTGGTTTCAGGATGGCAGTGAATGTGGCAGGTGTGCTCCTCCAGATGCAGAGCCATTTGTGATGCTAAGAGACCTGCCTTGCCCCCAAAGACTCAGGTCACTCAGTGTCTTAGGCTGCAAGGCTCTGCCCACAGGGCCAGTCTGAGGACAGCACCATGGCAGGCTCTGGCCAAATTCCACTTGTCTTTAAGGGAAGGATTTGAAGTTTTCACTCAACTAGTCTGGACAGTGTCGAAGAAATCTGGTCCTCAACCTCCCTAGGGTGGGATACGTCCCTTTGCCATGCTGGATGTGGCTGAGCTTCTGATGCTGGCATGAAAACTCATCTGTGAACTGCATGCGGGCCGTTGTATCTCTAAAGGGGCACTTCTGAGGCCCTGGGCCTCTGAGCACAGTTGCTGGTGCCTGGAACTGCCTCCAGAGCTGTCTGTGGTCATGACGAAGTGTCTGTACTCCTACCCAGGTGAGATACTCTTTCCCTTCCCTAAAAGGAAGGGTGTTAGGGACTGAAGTCAGGAGCTGGGTTAGACAAGTGACTCATTCCTTTATCCGTTCATCTATTCAAGTGTTTGTTGAATGCCTACCATGCCCTAGGCATATTCTAGGTCCTAGAGATGCAGCAGTGAACCACACAGAATTCCTGCCCCTCCCTGCATCTGAGCCTGCACGTATCTCGGTGTTGTACTAGACTTGATGTGTTTTGTTTAGTTGTGCATGCACTTATTTGTTTACTTGTTCATGTGCACATTTGTTTACTCACCTAATATGTACTGAGTAGTAGTATGTTGGGAATATAGCGGGGAGTGAAACAGGCAAAAATCCTCATTCTCATGGAGCTTATAGTTTGGTTTTGACTTTTGATCTGAAGTTGGGTTAAAACAACATTTTCCAAAGTGTGACAATGGAACACTAGCTTCAAGAGGTGCTTTGTGAAAAAAGGGTTCCGTGGTCACAGAGTCTGAGAAGTGTTTTATACTAATCATGCCAGTCCTCCCAAATCTTGGCGATCCACAAGATTCATTAGCGTATTGAAGTCTGAGGAGTCCTCCAGTGAAGAAGCCTAATTAACTTTGCTGAAGTGGGCTTTCCCGTACCTCTTGGAAGTGAGTTTTTTGTTTGTTTAGGGGCAGTTTTTGTTTTGCATGTTACATTCTACATTAAGAGTTTGGTAGACTATTCTTTATCCAAAAACACTGGATGGAAGAATTAAAATAAAAAATGTAAATAATAGAATTAGGTAGTAAATAGAATTAAGTACTGGTGAAATAATGGAGTGGTAACTTTCTAAACTTTAAAACCTCTGATGGAAAAAAACTACAGAGGAAAAACATAGCCCAAATCTGACTTACAAACATTTTTAAAACTTAACATATAAAAATAAAAATGAAAATATTCAACAGGCAGTCAGACTGGGGAAAAATCTGAATTCGATGTGATGACAAAGATGTTCATTGCTGTGGCATTTAGAAGGTTCCTGCAAAGCGATGGTCTCAGGTGCCTTGCACATGATATTTGTTGATTAAAGACCCCATAATAAATGGGCAAAGGTTATGCATGGACTGTTCACACTCAAGCAAATTTTAAAAGAAAACACTTAAACAACAAGCATTTCCAAAAATGTTCTAACTTGGCTTTCAAAGGAATGTAAATTAATTATGCTGCACCCACTGAATAAGTAAAGGAATAGTGAAGTAGATTGTAAGAAAAAATATGAACTTAATCACTAGCATTAAGTGTAAAGTTACATGGGGACCATCTTTTCTGGAAAGCAATATGGCAACGAGTATTATGACCCATTAAAGGGATTCTGACCTTGGCCCAGTAATCACACCCCAGGAACTGATCCTAAAGAAATAATCCAGCCAAAGAAAGGAAATCCCTGCAACCTGAATATTGAGTAGAGTAAGGGGGTCAAGCAAAGCGGGTGGGGGTGAGCCGTTCTCCTCTATTTCTGAGAACTCATTCACTTTCAGAGCTTTTTCTTTCATCCCTTAAATAAGTAAAAGAAGTGACTGCCACTTTCACTGCCCCAAGGCGACTGTTTCCACGGGGCCAAAGGCTTTCCGTGCGGTCCCTCATTAGCTTTTCACCTCCTGGTGGCAACCTTGAGTTGGCACTGACATTAAAGTTCACTGATGCTGGAGGTGACCTAGAGCAGCATCTTCAACTGTTGGGGAGCCCAGGCCAGGAATCAGATGCTGCTCTCAGGAGACCCTTGGCACAGGGGAAGGCCCTGGACTTGGCCGAAGACCGGCTTTGGCCCCAGGACATCGTATTGACTCAGAGGCACCGGGCGAGTCCCTTCTGTGAACGGGGCTAACCGTGCCTCTGGCAGAGGGTTTGGGGAAGGCAGAGTCAGTGAGCCGAGCGTGCCCAGCAAGAGCTCTTGCTGAGTTCTGGGGAGTACCTTCCTGGTTTCGTGCAGCAGCGAGTGCCCTGAGGGAGGCATTCTAGGTCAGCTGGGGCTCAGAGTCTGACGGGACATCTTCTGGTTGGGGAGTAAACAGGTCTCGATTCACATGGAGTGGCAACATCTATTGTTTTCTAGTTTTCTGGTCCCCCAGCTCTCTTGAAGGTGACTGGTTATCTCCCTTTAGACACGCTGGCCTCAGCTTGAGCCCCTTCTCTCCTGCCACCTGCTAGCAGCACTTCAGTTTTGCTGTGGTGAGTGCCTGAGTCTCAGCACAGGGAGCCTCCTCGAGCTCTGGCTCGGGCTGCCTGCTCACCATCTCCACTTAGCTGTCTACTGAGAGGCTCCAACTTACACGTCCACCCCCAACTCCTGGTCTTCCCCGGAGACAGACACTGCCCTTGGCCTTTGCAGTCTCTGGACACGGCAGTTCCGTTCTTGTTGCTCAGCTCAGAGCCTTGGCTGGAGCCATTCTTGGCTCTTCTTTTCTTGGCCCCATGTCCAGTCCATCTGTGAATTCTAAGTACAGCCAGAGTCTGTCCACATCCCACCACCTCCATGCTACCGCCTGGCCCCAGCCACTGTCATCTCTTCTTGTGTTATTCCGGTAACCTCCTCTAAGCTCTCCTTCTAGAGAGTTCTCCGTACTCCATTCAACCTATTTTCAACACAACAGCTAGAGGAATCTTGTGAGAACTTAAGTCTGATCTCTCCTCTGCTCCAAACTCCAGCAGCTCCCCAGCTCACTTAGCGTGAAAGCCAAAGGCATATAGTGGGGACTCCTGGTAAGTGCAGTCGGGCAGGACAGCCATGCCCCAGTATGGCAGGCGGGCCTGGGGCCCAGGGCTACCTATCAATTTACTCATCGCCTGAAGACCCCCTAGAAACTGGCATTCCCAGTAGTACACTCTCAGAAGCCCCGGGATGGGAACTGTGCTGTCTTTAGGCACCTGTGCTTTTATCTTTTAAAGGGACATGCACTGCAAAGGACCTTGGTACTGGATAGACCTATGTCCCTCCTAGAGCAATTAGGTGGAGGGAACACCTGACACAGACCCCTTCCCAGGTCCCTCCTCCATCCTGCTGAGGGCTTGTCAGTGTCCCCTCACTCATCCACCTTGAAAGAGGGCAAGGAGACTGCACTATGCTTAGTACCCTGGACATCTGCCTATTTGCTCTCAGATACACTCCCTGCCCTTCCCCTGCTCCGCTCTGTATTAGAGAGGTGTAACCCTTGCAAAAGACATTTCCCAAGCTGTCTTGCGAACTGGTTTCCTACTAAGTTTGACCATTAGGACGCACGAGTGGGAGAGTGCAGGGTGGAATCGAGGGAGAAGCCAGGGTATTCCTCCTGTCCCTCTGCATCCTGGGCAGTGCTGTGTCTTTTTTGTGGTAGCCGCCTCCTACTGCATGGCCCTGGCCTCTGGACTCATAGCACCAGCTCCTTCCGGTGTCCCCCTAGCCAGTGGCTTCCTGCCATTACTCATCTCTGGGTTGCCTCACGTTCCCCATTTGGCTTTTCAACTCATCCAATACCATCGTTATTAGCTTCCTATATTAACTTTACTCTGTTGAACTCCCTGGCTTGGGTTCTATTTTCCTGACTGGTAAACTTAGTTCCATTGCTCTTGTTAAACTGTTTTCTTCCAAGAGAACTGTGGGCAAGACAGCAGAGGGAGCTTTTCCAAGCCCAGAGGCAAAAGTGGCTCTGGCAGTTAGGAGCTGTGTGACCCCGGACAAGTGAGATAACACCTCTGAGCTTCGGTTTCCTCATCTGTAAAATGGGCTTAAAAACTGTATATAGGAGAACATGTTTTGTTGTCTCCCTGCGTTCTGGGGGAGAGTGGAAGGGCCTCCGGACTTGGGGAGAAAACAGGAACAAGTTCACCAGCAGAAATGGGGCTCCATTCAAGGCCCTTCCTGGTTTGATGTCAAAGCAATCATTTCCCACTGGTTTGACCAGTTTTGCACTGGTTTTCCCCTGTCTGTACAGTCGCATGGACTTATTTTCTGTTCCCATGCAGTTGGCAGTGCTTTACCACTTTGCTCTTGCTCCCAGGGGTCTGCCACCTCCCTTCCCTGTTCAAATCCTACGCATCCTCAAGCCCCATTAAAACGGTGCCTTCTACCCAAAGTCTTTATTGCATGGAAATCAGATCTCCCTCCCCTCCCACCTCGTCCTGGCCTCACTCTTTGTGGTCTACCTTCTAATGCAGATATTTGTGAACAGACCTTCTTTCCCCTGTGGGGCAGAAAGAGACCCTTGAAGGCAGAAGGAGACCCATGGCTGATTTATCTCCAAATCTCCAGCACAAGCCTGGATCAGAGGAGGGCACAGTAGCTTCTGCCGACCCTATAAGTATCTGTGCACAGAGCTCACAGGCACATACGCCTATACTCATATAAACCAGGTATAGAGCCAGGTCTCTGCTACAGCAATTCTGTGTAACAAGCCTCCCAAATCTTAGTAGCTTGTAACATCATTTTTCTTGCTCGTGGGTCTGTGGGTTGGCTGAGTGGCTCTGCTTCAGGCTGCAGGTGTAAGGGTGACCTGGGCTCTCATGGGATCGGCTAGACCATAGGTTGGCTCCAGATCTGTTCCATGTGCCCACAGTCGGGCACCTAGGCTGCTGAAGGGGCAGCAGCCATCTGGGACGAACTCTTCTCATGGCCAGCGAGCAGGAGTGTGAGTGGACTAGCCAGACAGCAAGGCCATTGAAAGCCGCTGCTCATGTCACACCCACTGATTTCCACTGGTCAAAGCAAGTCTCACGGCCAAGCCTCATGTCAACTGAGCAGGGAAGCTCACCCCATCTACTCCAGTGGGAAGGACCGCAAGGTCATAGGACAAACCACAACTCTGTTATGGGGAGGAAGTGAAGAACTGGGGACGTCTTCCAGTCCAAACTCCCAGAATCATGGCCACGTGCACTGCTGTCCATTTGTGGCTTGGTTGTGCTCACAGACATACAGACTGGTCCCCGTCCTTTGACGAAATGTCCGACCGAGTGCTGGTGTCTTAACCTCTCTGTTCACCTGTTTTCTCAGCAGCAAAATGGGGATAATACTACTTTTCTCGGAAGCTTGTGTGGAATTTAATAGACTTATTACATGTTAAACACTTAAACAATCCTTGATAAAAGTACCCAATAAAAGTAAGCTGCTGCCATTATTATAACGACACAGTCAAGCATCCAGTTATGATACCTGCTCCCAGATGCTCCTCCTCTGTCCACAGCCGCCCCAGTGCAGAAGGGTGCATACATGTCCTCGCAGCAAGCATGCCCTGTACCAGGGCTTGCAAACTGGCAAACCACTGGCTGCATCTGGCTGTAGACGTGTCGCGTTGGACCTGTGTGTATAGTATTTTAAAATGTGAGGCATTGCACATAAAAATCAAAATTTCTCGAGTTACCTTTGCAGATGATAAATAAAGATTAGATAACATCTCCCAGAAAGAGTGTGTGTGGTGAAAAAAATGAGAGGGCCCAGGTAGAAGCATGAAGAACCCGGGACTTAAGCGTTGGCTAGAAGTCGGGATGGCTGAGATGGAACGGTCAGCTAGGCAGGGAGAGTAAGCGCCCTGGGAGCAGGGAGGGCTCAGAGGGCAAGAGCTGCAGGAGGACCCCAAAGCCTTGTGAATTGGATTTAGCAACAACAAGGAGGGCACTAGGGACTTCGTTGGGGGCAGTTCGGGTAGTGGAGGCATAGGCAGGATCATAGGGGATTGAGGAGTGAGTGCTGGGAGGTGAGGAAGTGGAGAAAGTGCAGCAAAGTCTTCCCAGAAGATTGGCTGGGAAGGAGGAAGAAGAGTTGGCTGGGGAGTGGGGGGAGGGGGGAACTGGGATTAAAAATGGTCTTCTTAAAACCGGAGAGGTTTCAGCATATGTTAATACTGATGGAAAAGATCCAGTAGACAAAGAATTAATGACACAGGGAAGAGGAGATAATGGTCCTTAACCGGGGCAGGGGGGCGGGGGGGGGGCAGTGTAGGGGCGGTGTAGGAGGAGCCAAGTTCAAGTGCAATGTCAGCCTTAGAGAGGAGAAAGGACTCCTACCCCGCTGTGACCAGAGAGGGGGTCGTGGAGCCAGTTAGTGGCCAAGAGGGATCTGGGACTTGGGCTGCCTGTCTTGCTCATTTATTCATTCATTGATTCATTGATTCATTTAACAGGTATTTATTATTGAGCATCTACTCTTCACCAGGCACCATTCTAGCAAGAAATGAAAGGCGAAAATCACTGCTTTTATTCTAGGCATGGGAGAGAAATAACAAACAAAATAAATGGGAAAAGTGTATAGTTTATTAGAAGGTGCGATGTGCTATGAATAAAAATAAAGAGGAAAGGAAAGCGCTGAGGGTGTGGGTTGCAGTTTCAGGAGGACGGTCAGGGTCACCTCCTTGAGAAGGCAACAAAGGTTTGAAGGAGGCGGGTGAGCGAGCCCTGCCCTCTGGGGGCAGTCTCCAAGAAAGAGGCAAGAGCCTCTGAGCCGGGGCTGAGATGGGGGGCGTGCTGCGTGCGGAGGGACAGCACAACGGTCACGTGGTCAGAGCAGAGAGCCGGGGACAGCACTGGGAGTTGAGGTCACAGGGGCCCTGGAGGATTGTGACAGGGGGTGGCGTGATCTGACTTACATGTTAACAGGCACTCGGCAGCTGTGTTGAGAATAGACTGAGGGGTGGGGCATGACCAGAGGGAAAGCAGGGAGACCAGTAGAGGCCGTTTCTGTAACCCAGACAAGAGGTGATGGTGGCTGGGGCCAGGGTGGCAGCAGAAGAGGTGGTGACAGGTGCCTGGATTCCTGACGTATTTTCAAGGTAGAGCCAACTGGATTTGCTGATAGCTTGAGTGAAGAGTGAAAGAACTAAAGGAGTCAAGGATAACACTGAAGTGTTGCCTGGAGCAACCTGAAGGCCCAAGTTGCCATTTACCAAGATGGGAGGGCCATGCGGGAGGCAGGCTTGGGGAGAGGCGGAGATGGAGAATTCCATGGGCATGAGCGTGATGTGTCTACTGGACATCCACCTGGAGATGCCAAGTAAGCCGCGGCGTATACGCGTCTAGATTCAGGGGAATGTCCAGGCTGGAGAGAGACTTGTGTGAGTCATTGTTGTCTAGGGTTATTTAAGGCTGAAACCAGATGAGATCATCAAGGACATGAGTGGAGATGAGAAGAGAAGAGGTTCAAAGACAGTCCTGGGACCTTCCAGTGCTGAGAGGTCACGGGGTGGGGCGGGGGCAACCAGTGAAAGAAACAAAGGGAGAAGGAGGTAGCCAGTGGGGAGGAGGGAGCCAGGCTGTGCTGTCCTGGAAGCTGAGAGAAGGGCTGTTTCTAGAAGGAAGGAGTGATCAGCGGGGTCAGAGGCTTCTGGTGTGTCAAGTAAGATGAGAAATGAGAAGTTACCACTGGGTTTAGTGACACGTTGGACATTGGGATTCTGATAACAGCAATGCAGAGGCTGGTGGACCTGGGGTGGGACCTATGGACATTACAGACCCTCCTTTACTCTTAAGTCAGACAGCGTGTACGTTCGTGCCCTGCACACAAGACATGTGCTCTAAATGCTGGGGTGTCCGGTGGGCTAAGTGTTGGGGATCCAGTGATGGCACGGTGGATGAGGTCCATCTTAGAGTGTCCACCCAAGCCTCTGGAGGAAGGGCAGGCGCCCTGTGGGGCAGTCCATTCCCACCATCTCTCTAGACCCTCTTCTCCTCTCAACAGATGAACCAACCTCCCCCAAGAAGCCCAAGAGTGTCCCGGAGCTCGAGCACGGGGATGTGGCTGGTGGAGTCGTCTCCCCGCTGCCCTCTGAGTGGACGTCAGTGAGGATCAGCCCCGGGGAGGAAGTGGTTGGGCAGGACGTGCTGGCTGTGCGTGTCCTGGTCACCAGTGACGACAGCAGGTACGTTCCTGCTGCTGCAGGACGGGGGCAGGATGGGTTGGGCAAGGGGACAGCATTCGGGAACTGGTCTTACCCCACTCACTTGCAGTGTGACCTCTCTGTGCCTCCATTTCCCCATCTGTAAGATGGGATAATCCGTAGGGAGTTGTCAGGATCGAAGAATTAACATGTCAAGGGTGTAGAACAACCCAAAGAAGCTTAAGTAACAAAGGCAAATATGTTGGCTCTACAACCATCCACGGAGAGGCCCGTATGTGGAACACTTGGCTGCTGGGGCCTCAGCCTACATCCATAGATTCATGTCCACATATCAAGATTTCAAGGTTGGGCTCCAACTGGTACTAACATTACATTAGGGCTAATCGATGAGCCGGCCTGGGGTGCTGTTGTGAGTGGCAGGCTTGGGCAGGCTGATGGACAGATGGCCCACCAAAGCTCACAGATGGACAAGGGGCGGTGCTCTCACACAAAGAAGCATGCTGGACGTAGAGAGGAAGAGAGAGAGAAATATACTTATTCATGAAAATGTCACTAGCCAGTAGGTTCTGTGCTTCCCCACCCCAGGACTGTGCTGTGCTGTCCCCACTACCTAGGACACCCCGCTTCCACTCCCACACCACCTGAATTCCTGATGGCTATTTCAGACCCAGGTTAAATATCTCCCCACGCATTCTTTTCTGTAGTCTTTTCCATTCCCTCATCTATTCCCAAGGGAAGCAAGCCTTTAAATGCCTGACGTTTTAGGCCCAAGTCCTAATGATGAGCTCATTCTACCCCAGAGAGCTTAGGAGTCCTGCTCGGGGACGGTGAAGATGGGAGGACCAGCCTTCACGTGAATACTTCATTGTACATCTCTGGGCCTCTTTCACCTGCTCTGATCTGAACTTGCCTGCATTCGCGTGCTAGGGCTGCCACGAAGAACCACAGACGGGTGGCTTAAACAGCAGAGATTTATTTTCTCATGGTTCTAGAAGTTCAAGATCAAGGTGTCAGCAGGGTTGGTTCCTTCTGAGGACCATGAGGGAAGATTCTGTTCCAGGCCCCTCTCCTCAGCTTGTAGATGGTGGTCTTCTCGTTTATGTGGCATTTTCCTTGTACGTATGCCTGTGTCTAAATTTCCTTGTCAGGAAAATTGTAAGGACACCAGTCAGATTGGATTAGCGCCCACCCTAATGACCTCATTTTAATCTAATTACCTCTTTAAAGACCCTGTTTCTCAAAGCAGTCACATTCTGAGGTACTAGGCGTTAGGACTTCATGTGAATTTGGGGGGCGGGGCACGGGTCAGCCCATAACAAAGCCAGAGACTGGGTGCCAGGCACAGAGGTAACTAACCCGTGGCCCTTGCCCTAGAACCCCTTTGCCTGCTGGAGGGCAGCGACGGGCAGGGCACAGTGCGTCCGGGATGGCAGGCCTCCTCGCTCACCTGCTCTTTCCTTCCTCCTCCCAGCTCGGACGAAGAGGCGGACCGTGGTGGCAGTGAGGCCTCCAGTGCAGAGCCCTGGGACGAAAGACCCCGGCGACAGGGACCCCGACCCTCACCCTTCCTGAAGCCGCTGGCCCAGCACAGCTCCCTGAGGGAGGCCCTGCCCAGGGCAGTCTCTCCACGTGGCCTCGAGGAGCCTGAAGCTGTGCGTGGTGAGCAGAGGGCCTGCCTGGGCGGGACAGACAGACGGGCTTGCGTGATCCTGGGACATGGGGGTGGAAGAGGGGAGGGGGACAGGGACCCCCATGGACAGTTTTTCCTCATGGAGGACCACGTGACAGTAGGCCTGGCCCTCAGGCTCAGAGGCAGTGGAGCTGGGACCTTTGGGGGCCGGGGTACAAGTGGGGGTGAGGGGACTGGACCCAGGCCCAGCCTCCCTCTCCATGGGCAGCTTTGGAATCTCAAGTGGGAAGGAGGCGGAGGGGGCTGGCTGGCTATGTGTCACAGGCAGAGATAAGGGGGCCCCAGCACCCTCTTTCCTGGAGCAGCGTCCTCTGATTATCTGTGAGGGGCCCTCTGGCATTCCATAGCCCGTGAGGGAAAAGGAGGTGGGCTCAGCTGCTGTTGGACCACACACCTCTCTGAGCAGCACAGTTTCTCTGGTGCCACCAGGGGGCAGCACAGGGCCACTACCAGTGCTTGGTGACTTGTGGAATGTGCTATAACACATGCCCTATCACTGAGTACCTGTATTGGCCAGGGCTTTCCCTGTACACGGCCCCACTTCATCCTCAGGATGACCATGTGAGGTAAGTAGCATGAAGCCCATTTTACAGGTGTTCAGATGGACTGAGTGTTTTCCCAAGGACTCACACAGCTTGGTAAGTGGTGTGGCCCAGTGCTGGATGCTGCACACCCAAAGAAGCCATTGTCTTTAGCATTCCGGCTTGTTTTAATAAAGGGCCTTGAACTGAATGTTTTGATTTAGTCAAGGGCAACTAGTGACCTGTGGGTGGGAAGAAACAGGCTAATAGCAGCTTGCCATCATCAGGACCAATGGCCTTAGCTGCCGGGGGAAAGCCGCAGCTCTACTTGTCCTGCGCTTCCCTCTGGTGGCCGAGAGCAGAACTTCCACATGAACCTAGAAATGTTCTTACGAGTGATGGTTTCACAGGAAGACCAGGGCTGGGGCCAGAATCCTGTAAACTCTGGATTTACCCTCTCATGTGAGCTGTTTTTAAAAAGGACAAATTGCCATTAAAACACATTTGCTAAGTACCATTTGTGGTGCTGTCCAGAGAGGCTTAGCACAGGCAGTGGACAGAGTCTTGGGTACTGCTGGCCTCTCCGTCACCCTGGGCTCCAGCCTCCTCATTTATAGATACGAAGACTGCCCACCTTTCATCCCTTCCCTCCATTTCTCCTTTCTCCTCAACTGTCAGAGGATTTTAGGCAACTTACAAGAAAGACATAAAACAAAATTGTGTGTCTATATATATGAAAGATAAAGCCTAAAGATATATACATGAAAGGGAGAACCAGTTTAGGAGGTATAGACCTCAGAGAGGCAGACCATGATCCTAAACAGTTGCTCTAGTGGAATCATAAATTTGATTCTGAGTTTTCTGGCAGCTAGAGTTCAAATGGAAACAGACAATTACTTCTGACTGTTCACAAGGAAAAAAAATACATTGGTGTGCAGCAGGTCTCAGAGCCGGTACCACTTTTCCTAATGCTTCACCCTATGGAAATCTTCCAGCCCATGTCAAATAGATGATATTGAGAGGTGTGTTTGGTCGTGTCTTGAACAAGGGGGTCTGCAGAAAATGCAGCAATAGTTTTCCCAAGGCTGTTTCGTGCAGCATCCTTTGCTGGCAGGTGAGAGCATGACAGCAAAACATGACTCAGCTAGAGAACTTCTCCCAGGAGGATGGGGTTAGGTGGAGAGATCAAGGCCTTGTGGCTAAAGCATTTTGTTTCACAGTCCAGTTTAATTCCAGAATAAGAAACATAGTAGACAGAGAAGTGAATAGACCTCACAACTTTCAAGCAATCTTCTGTTGGCTTTGTCTTTATCCATCATGATTTCCATCACTGCCAAGCAGACCACATTGTAAGGCTACAATCGCTGGCATAGTCTAAGCTCTGTGTTTCGTGTTGCTGGTTGTGGTGAGTCCATCACTTTACCACATAGTGTAGGGTTGACATCATGTTGTGGGTGTCACGGAGCTTTGTTAATCACTATTTTCACCTGGATAAATGACTCGGAGGTTAGCCGAGGGCATGCCGAAAAAGACCAGGATGTTGCTTTAAAAAGATGCCCGGTTTGTACATTGTGCTCATAACAGCATTTTTCACAATTTCCGAAAGGAGAAATGACCCAAATGTCCATCAGCAGGTGAATGGATAAACAAATTGTGCTATATCCACACAATGGAATGTTATTCAGCATTAAAAAGGAGTGAAGTTGTGACACATGCTACAACATGGATGAAACTTGAAGTTACTATGCTAAGTGAACTGTGAACTAAGCCAGGACAAGTATTGTATGATCCCACTTCTATGAGGCACCCAGAATAGTCAAAGTCACAGAGGCAGAAAGTATAGAAAAGTGATAACCAGGGGCTGGGGGAAGAGGGTGGATGGGGATTACTGTTTAATGGGGACAGAGTTTCAGTGGGATGAAGAAGTTCCGGAGATGGATGGAATTAATGTTTGCACAACAACGTGAACGTACTTAATGCCATTCAACCCTATACTTAAAGGTGGTTACAATGGTGATTTTTATATTGTATATGTTTTACCGCCTTTGAAAAGACTCTGGGACTGCCACAGCTCATCAAGGAACGTATCCCCTCCTCAAAGTTCTTTAACATAGAGCATGCCCACCATGATGGTTTAAAACAGAAACTGAGCCCTGTGTAATAGAGGCCATAGAAAATGCTCAGTAATGCTCCCCTAAAACACCTAGTTTAGTGGTTCGTAAAAATCCTGCTTAAGAGGCAGATTCCTAGGTTCCCTCCTTCAGAGATTCAGATGCCTTGGGTCTAGAGTGGGGACCAGTATCTGCGTTTATGGAAGCACCCCAGATGCCTCCAGGCAGGAGGGCCACGTCCTGCGCTTTGGGAATCGCAGAAGAGCAGCTTCCTAGAGGCCTGCTTGGATGCATTAGTTATAAAATGCACGCCTAAACAACTAAACGAATTGATCTAGTGCACTGGGTTCTTGGACATAAACCAGTTACAGTTAGGAGGGAATCTGCCCTCAAATTATTCTGATTTAGAAAAATCGGTATTTATCCATTTTTTTCTGGCAATAATTTGATAACAGGATGGTCCAATGGCCTATGGAGGACATTTATTGTTAATAAAATGATGTCATCAGCACCCTGTGTCACAACACTTACCCTCTTACTCCTTTTGCAGAGAGTCATACACTAAGATCTCCAAAAGTACTCCCTTAAAACAAATATAAACACATTAAATAAATATACTATGAACTAAAAAGAAGGGAACAGCCCTGCTTTACTCTGCTCAAAATTACCAGATCAAATCATGACTACCCACTCTATTCCTATTGTGGTAAAAATGTGTGCATGGACGCCCTATAAACACCAGTGATGGAAAACCTCTCATGAATTTTAACCATTTCTAATAAATCCCATTCCACAAAGTTAAGAGCCAAGGAGAAGCAGTAAGAGCTTCTGGCACTCTTCTGTGTTTCTTGAGTAATTTCTCCGTTAGGTGATGAAGAGGTTAACTCTGGTCTGCAGGAATCAGCTGTGCTTGTTCCTTATGTAAAACATCCATGACTTGCACTTGGCAGGGGGAAGTGGCCCTACATTGTACATAGACTGTTCATGCTGCAGTGGGGAGACAGGGAGATGGCACCCTCACCTATCCACATAGGCTCCTCCCCCTCAAACCCGTGAGCTTGATTATGACAGCAGACCTGTGGGATGGGGAACCGCCAGACCAGACACAGCAGGAGCAAAGCTCTCCAAATTGATAAGGGAGGGGAGCCAAGGAGCTCAGGAGCTAAAAGACCTCCTGCTGAGGAAAGGAAGCCCCCAGGTCGGGTGGACGCCTGTGCTCCACAGCCTGGCTGGTAAGAGCTGACAGCAGCTCTGAGCCCTGGCGGGGAGTGGAATCTAGGACTTCCTGCAGACAGAGGGCGGGCAGGGCCAGCTGTGTTGAAAGCTTCCCCACCCACTCTCCACGCCCACATCAGTCCTGCGGGCTTCCTTTCCTTCCACACCTCCTGGTCCCACGTGTGGGAGCCATTCAGGTGTGCCTTGCCCCGTCTTTCTCTCTGGCTGTGATGGAACCACCACGGAGACCTGGAGTCTGAGGCCAAATCTGAGGGCCCAGTGTGGGAGTGGGGTATATTTACATCCCACTCGTAGGTCCCAAATGGCTAAGACCCATTTCTTCTGCCTGTGATGTTAATTTTGCTCAGCTGATTCTCAAGGCCCAGCTGGGCAAAGGGTCTTCATAACGCAGCCCACGGCATCCTGCAAATGTGTTTCCATCGGAAGCAGGCCAAGAGGAGGGGTTGTGGCCATGGAGTGTCCAGGAGTTCAGTTAAAACTTGTTCCCAAAGGGTTTTGGGGGCTCTGGGGGTAGAGAGAAGGAGGCGCTTTCTGCAGCTTCCAGGCTTCGATGAGAGCAGCTCTGGTTCATCTATGACACCTTTGGGGCATTGATGTGAGACTTCAGCTCCAAAGAGCTGCTCTGCTTTAAATGAACGTGTCGTATATGCTTGTGTATATACGGACATATGTATATACATGTATGCATATAAACATGTATGCATACATGCTTATTAACAATGGGTGAGTTAGAATCATAATTTGAGATATTTTCTGAAAGAGGGCAGTACCTGGCCCATAGCAGGGTCTCAAAACAATTTGATGAGTGAATGAATGAAAAGTTGGAAGTGTGTGTCATAGGGACAGGATGGTTCGGTCTGAGGAAAGGAAGGGGCTCAGTCAATTATGACCATTAGTCTACTAACTTTTGGTAACTGGGCCATAAGAAAAAACTCCCTGTTTATCCTACCCGTTTAACAGACTCTTCCTCCCTCCCCATCTTCTCTCCCTCTTTCTTTTTCCCACCACAGTTCTGCAGAGGGCCAACAGCTTCCAGTTTCCAACTCCCAGCAAATACCAGAGCGGGAGAAGAAAATTCCAGTCGAGTGAGTCATGAGCTCCCTGGGGGGTGGGAGGGGGCAGGAGCTGTCTGATTAATTCCCAGGGGCAGCTGTTCTCACTCCTCACATGTCCTCTCTGAACTGGCCTCCTGGATGTGAGGGGCAAGGAAAGAAATGTACTGTTGGACTATTTCCACTGCTCACTAGAGGAAGCACTTTCCAAGGGATTTGCTACTTTTTCTTCTGCCTCCCCAGCTCCCCACTCTGGAGTCACAGGGCCTTAGAACTCTACAATTGCACTTGAAAGGGACCTTAGCAGCCATCCGCTCCAATCTTCTTGAAACGCAGATGAGGAAACTGAGACCTGAGGGTCTATACATTTTGATTCAGTACACTGGAGTTGGGCTGGGGGCATCAGCTTGACTTCGTGCAGTAATGGGCAAAGCAATGAAGGAATCCGAAGACACACGCACATCGCACACACGCACATACACAAACTCACAAATACACACCGCGCTGCTCCTTTTTCTGAGCGGGTTATGGTCCCGCATCCCAGGGAAGAGCAGGTGGGTGAGGACCAGGGCCCGCGGCGGGTGCCAAGGCAGTGGACTCCCACTAGGGGGCGCAGTGACCGCGTGCCCGGTTGCGCAGCGCCCCAGGGCCAGCATGGTCCTGGCGCTGCCCTAGTTACAGAGCAGAGATTCCATCTCTCCAATCCTGAGAGGGGGCAGGGGCTCTTCATCTGATCCCAAGTCCATCGCTGCCTTCCATCTCCTCCTGCCCCCATGCTCCCTCTCCGGACCTTGCTGTAGGAGGGGTAGACCCAGGAAAACCTGGGGTTAGATGAAGGCTTCTTAAAAGAAACACTGGAGATGGAATAGCGTGCTAATTTAGTTGACTCCTGCCTCCTGAGTCAACGCTGACTCCTGGCCAGTGAGTCATTCTCTGCAACCCGTAGACCTGCGGCCCTTTTCACTCGGGCCAGGCTGGGACAATGGGCACTTCTGGAACAGGACCAGGGCACACCTGAGTCGGCCACTTCACCTGGGGACAACCTAAAATGACTCTTGAACCATTGTGTGATCCCAGGCAGCGAAGGCGAGGGGAAGGAGGGAATCACCGTTTCCCGAAGGCCTGGGGCAGGCCTTTCCCACGCGTCTCATTAACTCCGCACCTCAGCCCCTCCCCAGTCATGGGAATTCTGCTTCTGTGGATAGGTCCATTTGGGTGCAGATTCCATCCAGTTCTTCCGACTTCACTGAGTGCCACCAGTGCAAGGGGCCCAGCCCTGCCCTCAAGAAGTTCCTGATCTGGAGTGAGAGCAGGGAGTCTGGCGGGGGACCCTCACAGCAGGGTGTGGGTGCTGGAGGAGGCACAGGAGAGAGGGGACTGCTAACCAGCGGCCTGGTTTCTCAGGAGTATCAGGCGTGGGTTCTCAAGTGCATGTAAAAGCTGGTATGAGGGCAGGCCTTGAGTTTGAATCATTTCTATGGGCTTAGTGCCTAGCATGAGCCTGGTGCAGAAGGGGCACCCAGTCCTTGCTTGCAGAACGAATGAATAAGTGGATGAATGAATGAATGAATGAATGAACGAACAAATGAATGAACAAACTAAAGAACCAGGGACCAAGCTGGCTGAACTGAGTTGAACTCAGTGCAGGAACAAATAGAGAACGTGGGTTAGGCCTGAGCAGGCTGCAGCCCCTAGAGGGTGTTCAAAGACTTTGGGAGGATTTGAGTATTGCCTAAGCTCCAAGTTCTGGGGAGCTGCACCCTGGAATCCCAGTCTTTGTGAAAACCCTCAGAGCCATCTTTTTGGTCATCTTCATTTTGCCCAAAAGGAAACCCATTGGGCAAGGCTGGTCCTGTGGGAGGGAGCAGAGCTTGGGGCACACCAACTCCTCTATTCCTTCACTGCCCTGTTAAGGCTGGCTCTGGCCCCAGCCCCAGGCAAGAGGATGGAGGGGGCTGCGTGCCTGCCCTTATTGCCCTCACCCAGCTGACCATACTCACCAGAATGACCTCTAGGATCAAGGGAAAGGCCTCCATTGCCAGAGTACCCAGAGAAGAGGCAGCTGACCCAGGAGGGATATGGGAGGAGCTGTAATCCAGACCCTGATCTGTTCATCGACCTCCTTTGCACAATGGGACTGGAAGGGCCAGAGGACCAGAGAAGAGGCAGCTGACCCAGGAGGGATATGGGAGGAGCTGTAATCCAGACCCTGATCTGTTCATCGACCTCCTTTGCACAATGGGACTGGAAGGGCCAGTGGCACCCAGGACTGAGGCTCCTGCAGAGGGCAGGGCAGACCTGGCTGGACCGTGCTGAGGTTTCAAGCAAAACAAGAAAGGGCGAGAAGGACCTGAGTTGGTCAATGAGAACCAAGCCTGTGGGCCGTGAGTTAGAGGAATCCTGGCCAGGGTGGATGTGCAGCACCTCCTACCCCCCGGAACAGGTCAGCCGTTTAGCAGTGCCTTTATTGGACACCACTCATGTGCATGGGAGGAAGGGAAGGGGATGGAATGAATATTTAGCTAGCATGTGGCATTTACTTTGTGCTTTGCACTGGGCACCTCTTTTTATCCCATTTTATTTCTTTAGCTTCCGCATGAAACAGCACTAGGGTTCCCATTTTTCAGATGAAACTGAGGGGTTACGTAACTCACTGTGTCAGGTGGCTGGTGTGGGTGTGACAGGGGTGGGGTCCCAGGTTCCCCTTTACCATCCTCTGAGGGAAGCCAAAGGCCTCAGGTGGGTGAAATTTCCCATCACCTGTCAGCTGGGCTCCGGCCTCCCCTTCCATTCCTAGGCACTGCCCACCTCCCAGGCAGTGGCTTGAGTGGCAGGTGTGTTGCTTCCCCCACCTCCTCAAGCCCCCTGCCCCCAATTTCTATCCTGAAGACAGTCTTGAGGCTCACGTGTGGAGAGAGATCCCACTTGCTGGGTGGGGTTGGGGATTAGACACAGGAGAGGGGGGCAGCTCCCAGGTCATGACCTTGAGAACCCCAAGGCTTTCCTATCAGCTTGGCTCCCAAGGTGTCCTGGCTCTGTGTCGCAGGGTTCCCGGATCGCTCCTCGGGGGAACAAAAAGGCAGTGTGTGGAGCTGAGGGGACTTTGGGACAAGTTCAGGAGTTTGATTCAGGAGGTGGCAGAGAGAGGAGAATGAGGGGGCCAGGAAGAGGAGGGGAAGGAATTCAGCAGGAATTTGGCAAGCTGAGGACAGGAAGCAAGGCAACAACTGGCTCACAACTTTTGCCTTTTTAGGCTCGAACCATCTAATTGGGGGCTGAGAAGGGGGTTCGGGTGACAGGCAGGCCGGCCAGCCGCCCCCACCCCCCCGACCCAGCGTCAGCTCCTGGCAGCCAGTAGCCTTTGTCCCCAGCAGCTCCTTCCTGCCGCCCTCAGATCTGTTCCCCCAAGTTACCTTTTCCCCTGGAGCACTTCCCTTGGGGAGCTTGCCGATGGTGTGTGTGGCCAGCTTTTCAGAGCCCGGGCCTGGGACGCAAGCTCTAACGTGCTTGCATTTGTAAGAGGAAAGCAGGACGGAGTACTGACAACCCCCTGTGTGGCTCCACTGTGCACACGGGTCTGGAAGGAACTCCTCTTGGAGTGAGGCTTGGGTTTAGCCTGGCCTGGGTGGGTCCCAGAGGAGGAACCTCTCAGCCAAAGCTTTGGGGAAACTGAGGCCCGTGGATTGTGTTTAGAGACAAGCTGAAATCTGAAGGCTGGACACCTTGGAGGGAAAGGGAAGTGGGTCAGCTGAGCCGCCAGAAGCAGGAAGTCTGACAGGAGGGGGTCGTTAGAGACAGTGGTCCTGGGAAGTCTCTGCGGAACAGCCTTTATGTGCCAGGAAGGCTAACAGGAGAGCTGGCTGGGCTGAAGGGTCAGACATTGAGTGGGCAAATCCGGAAGTGAGGATGGTATCTCCTGAATCCCTTTGAGGACCTATTATTGAAACAGTCCAAGAGGGAAACAAAATGCTCGAGAGTTTAGATTAAGGTTACTAGTGGGGGTCTGTGGGCGCACGTGTGTGTGTGCACTCATGAGAGAGGGAATGAGATTGATCTTATAGGCGACATCTGTCGGAATTCTGCTGTAACTAGACTAATTGGGTTCAGCTCCCACAGTTCAGGGTGAGGCTCGTCCTCGGCCCTGGCCACACTCCTTTCTCCCGTCGAGAAGGACAGCACATGCACTGGCTCTCATTTGTTCCCTGACCCACAGGAGCTTGGCACGAACCCCACTCCATATGCTTCAAATGAGTTGATACTCATTATAACCTCCCTCCCTGTGTTCTCTTAAAATCTCAAACTAACCATCTCGTCTGAGGGCCCCGTGATACACATGTGGGAGGAAGGGCCCGCTTCCTTGGCGGTGACTGCCTCTCCCGTCTACGCCCGTGGCGAATGGTCCAGCTTGCATCTTACGGGAAGAGGCCTCAGGTGGTTTATCGACTAAGTGATTTAATGCAGCCCCAGCTCCCCACCACGATGGCTCTAGGGCAAACCTTAGAGGTAGATGTCCGTTTCCCGGAAACAGCCTGGAGACCCCTGTTCTAACTCTCAGGGACATTCTCACGTGTGTGTGAGACACAGTGGTTCTTGGACTTTTCGTCCTGGGACCTACTTCCCCCGCGGGAGCCTGTTCAACACTCCTATGCCTGTTCTTCCAAGTCCCAAGCAGTGGGCTCCGGGGCCTCTGAATCCGTCTCTGGCGTCTTCCTCCTTCTGACTCTATAGAGAGGAGCTTCACTGAAAACCTCCTCTTTTCCTGGTAAAATAAGGAAGCTACAAGTCTGTAATGGAGAGCGTGTTCTGTCCTTGGTAGATATGACACCAGTGAACAACAAAAGACCTATGGCGCCTCCAAAGGAAGCTTCTCCTTCCCCTTCGCCTTCGCCTTCTCTGCTGTCTTCTTCTTCAGCTGGTGTCCCGCACGCTCTGGATAGCTTTTCCCCGCCTCAGGTAAGTGCCCTCAGGGCCCTGCACAGGTGGAGGACGACAAGCTGCCTGTACTCCTCCCACTTCCACACTGAGCTCTGGATTCCCAGCACCCTTGGGTCACCCCACGTGCACAGCCAGGGCCAGAGGGATGCTCTGTCAGGAGTCCACCCCACACCTCTTCACTCGTCCTTTCCACGAAAGCACCCTGCTCCTTCTCAGCCACGGAGGGCACAGCCACCCACTCGTTCAGCAGACTTTCTAGGGCATGGGATCTGAGCTGGACTGTGGGATGCAGAGATGCTAGGGCTCGTGCTCTGCCCTTGAGGGCCTCACAGAGGGGGTAGAGGAGCTGGCAGCTGTAGGATGGCAGGCACAGAATGCAGGGTACCTTTGGTAGCAGCTGAGGACCTTGGAAGCAACACCCCCTTGAATAGAAAATGGCATCACCGAGACAGTCATGGTTGGACTCTTTCCTTCAATATGGGTTTATCAAGCCTCTATTACCTGCCAGACCTTGTTCTAGGCTCTGGGAAGTAGAAGATCTAAGACAGAAAAGTACAGACTCTTGTGAAGCTCCCATGACCAGAGCTCTTGGGGCACAGTCACTCCTTCTCCAGTCTTCTACATTCTCCCTTTGCCAAGGGCCAAGCTCCTGCATGCTAGACATGGCTGCTTTCTCAGTGGTGAGAGGCATGAGTCAGGTTTTGAAGGGTCACTGGAAGATCCTAAAGGCTGTCCTGCCACCACAGCTCCAAGCCAGAAGGGTAGCTGTCTACCTTACCTTAACGGTCTCCAAAGAAGAAGCCTTGGTTTCTCGGTTGTTGGAGGAACATACCTATGGGTGGAATGTGCCCTTTAGTAGGGGCCATGGCTGAGCTTCCTTGTGTGCCTGGCCACCCACAGGGACCAGGCCAGCCGTCCCCTCACTGGCCCAGGAGCTTGTCAGTGACTTTGCTTTCCTCTCTGGCTTCCTACCCACCTAATCTAAGGCTCAGGAAAGACTTTGGTCAGTGATATGGGGGCTCTGGGCCAATTCCAGCCCATCCCAAGGCAGCCACTTAGGAGGAAGAGTGGCCCTCTGAAATCATCCTAGGCAGAATTCTTTTTGACTTTGGGTATCTGAGATCTGGAGAGAGGAAGGGAGGGGGCTATAGACTGAGATGTGCGTTCCTCATATAAATAAATGCTGGGAACTTCTAAAAATCACTGCTCCTTTTTGCCTGTCCCTTCCAGGTGACAGTTTGCAACCCTCCTTCTCAGGTCTCGAGAGGTCATTTCAGTCCTTCCACCCCAGGCTTTCTGAGGCAAGCCAGAACCCAAGGACCACCCAAGGAAATCCCCCTGCATATCCCTCGTGGCCAGGTGCTGGAGCAGACAGAATACTGCCTGGTGAGGCCTGGTGGAGACAGCCTCGAAAGCTCGAGGCCATCCGGCCCTGCAGAGATGGCTTCTGATGGGAGTCAGGAAGCAGAGGCCCTTCCTGTGGGTACCAGAAGCATCCACAGAGGCCCACACCCCATTGGAGGGAAGGACAGGTGCTCGCCAGACCAACAGCTGTCTCCCAGGGCTGGAGAGGACCCTGGAGAAGGGAGTACCAGACCCAGGAGGGGAGAGGAGGGTAGGTCAGAGCTGGCAGAGGAGAAGAAGTCGGGCTTAAAGAAGCTGCTTCTCACTCGGGAGCAGAAGACTAGGTTGCTAGATTGGAATGACTCCAACCCTAAGAGCTTGCGCCTGGAAGCCAGGGTGCGACTTTCCCAGAAAAGCCCCGAGAATGGCCGAGGAGGAGGTGTGCTGAAACCAGTCCGCCCCTTGCTGCTCCCTCGGGCAGTGAGAGAGACCTTACCAGCCCAGAGAGAGGCTCAGGAGAAGATGAGGACCCCAGCTGAACGGACTCCCAGGGAGCAAAGCGGGGCCCCGCCCAAGTCCCCGCTGCGGCTCATAGCCAACGCCATCCGGAGGTCCCTGGAGCCGCTCCTCCCCAATTCCGACAATGGCAGAAAGGCCTGGGCCAAGCTAGAGTCAAAGACTTTGCCCACCAGCCCACCCCACGCTTGCACGCGCTCATTCAACCTTCGGAAAAGCAGCTCCAGTAAAGACTGGGACCAACGGTCCCCCAAGAGAGACATAGCGAGCAGGGCCTCAGCCTTCTTCTCCCTGGGCCCCCCAGCCGCCAGGGCTGCCCAGCCCTCAGCCCCGAGCCCTCCTGACCCTGCCCTCCGCACCCACAGTTTGCCCAACCAGTCATCCAAGACATTTCCTGCACTCGTGTCCCCACCCTGCAGCAAGATCGAAGATGTCCCCACCCTCCTGGAGAAAGTGAGTTTGCAAGAGACCATCCCAGATGCTTCCAGGGATCCCAAGAAAAAGACCTCACTCTTTTCCTCCCTCAGACTCAAAGACAAATCTTTTGAGAGTTTCCTCCGAGAATCCAGACCAAGAAAGGACCTGCAAGACCTCTTCAGCAGCCCCAAGGGGAAGGTGCCGCCCATGGGCAATGCCCAGCCCCCAGAGAAGCTGGTCAATGGCACCTGTCTGGGGCAGGGGGTCCCTCCTCCTTCTCCAGAGAAAGATGCAAGTAAGTGGCTCTCTCCTAACAAAAGTCTACCGTTCATGCTGGGCAATTAGTTACTGGGTTAACAAGCAGGCATCTTTCATCTCTTTTTGCTTCTCAAATTAAATTCTGACAAAAGTAGGAAAACTTGAATTTAGAAAATTTGAAAAAAATCTGAAAAAATTAAATTTGAAATTACGTTCTAGAAAGTTTTGGAAGAGGCAAAGAATCAACCATAATTCCGCTACTTTCCCACTCATTGACCATATGAATATTTTTCACTATTATACATAAAATTTTATCTTTTAAAGCAACATTATATCATAGCTATTAAGCCAGTTACCTCATAGTCTACAGAAATGTGATATAATGGCTGTAGAATATTCTGTCTAGTGTTTATGTTATTATTTAATGAACTATTTTCTTATCGTTTAACACATATATATATGAATATATTTATATTTTATATATGGTATTGAATGAACATTTTTATGCATATAGCTTTTTCTCTTCTTTGAATTATATTTTTTTAGGATAGGTTCTAAGAAATGGAATTACTAGTTGAAAAGTGTGAGTTTTTTAAGATTCTTAACTGACACTGACAAATTGTTTTTTAAAAGAGAATTGTACGGGTAAAGACTATATAGGTTCTTTCTGTGTTATTTCTTACAACGGTGTGTTGTAAATTTCAATTAAAACAAGGGGAAGGTACCAGTTTATATTTCGCCATTAATGAGAATACCCTTTTCACCACACTGTTACCTGCATTCAGTATCATATTTTTTCAGTGTTACTATTTTACTAGTCAAGAAAATGGTGTCTCTTTTAAACTTGTATTTTTTTTATTACTAGCTTAAACACACTTATGTATATTTGGTTACCAATGGGACCTAAGGCTTTTTTATATTTAAATCCGATTATAATTTTTCAAATTACAAAATTAATTAATATATCAACAGATCAGAATAATTCAACAATAAGGAAATATTTTTTAAAAGTAACATAATCTCTCATATCCTTAGAGACAGTGTAAACACTTTTTTGTTGTTGCTATTTGTTTGATTGCTTTAAACAAACTGATTCTACCATCCCTATTGTTGAGAACTTTTTCTTTATTTCTTTAAACTTTAAAAACATTTAACTTTTATTTTGGGACTTCAGTTTTCAAGCAAAAAATTATTTCTCTCTTTTGGTGCTTTACTCAGAAAGCTATACAGATTAACAAGAGACTTTATTTTCAGCCAATTCAGGATTAGCATGGACAGGCTGGTGTATAACTACACCCTTTTTATTACATCATAAAGTTCAATCATGCTGTGCATTTTTTGATAGATAATACATTCACATGGCTCAAAATAAAAGGGTACAAAGGCACAAAATGAATAGTCCTATCTCCCATCCCTGTCCCTGTCTGTCCCTGAGCCGTCCAGGTCCTATCCCTGATGACAGATACTATTATCAGGTTCTTGGGCATTCTTCCAGACAAAATTTATGAATATATGAGAAAATTTACATATCATATTCTTTCTTTTTTGAACAAATAATAACATGCTAGCATATTGTACATACTTTTTTTGAACTTTTAATTTTATTTTGGAGATCATTCTGTGTTAGTACATAAAGAACTTTCTCCTTCATTTCATAGCTCCATGGTATTCCATTGTGCAGATGTACCATAATTTACGTAGCCAATCAGTCCCCTGTGATGGAAAGCTTAAGTATTTCAAAATTTTGTTATTGCAAACAGTGCTACAATAATGAAGAACTTGGGCCATTTGGCATATGTGTGAATTTACCTGTAAGATAAATTCCTAGAAGTGGAAGTGCTGGAACACAGTACATGTGAATTGAGAATTTTGATAGATATTGCCAAATTGTCCTCCATCAAAGTGGTGCTGCTTCACCCTCCCCAAGCAGCAAAGTACGAGAGTGCTATTTCTACACTGCAGTGCGCTACCCAACTTTAAAAAAAAATCTTTACCAGCCTGATTACAGATTGAGCATCTCTTCATACATTGAAGAGTCATTTGTGTTTCCTTTTCTGTGAACTGTTGTTTCTGTCTTTATCTAGTTTTCTGTTGGGTTGTTGGTATTTTTCTTGATAATATGTAGGGACTCTTGTAAAAGGGAAACTTAGCTTTTTTCTTGTGATATAAATTACAAATACTTTTCCCAGCTTCTTGTTTGTGTTTAACTTTGTTTATGGTGATTTTTGCCACATAAAATTTTACTTTTATATAATAGTTGTAGCAATTTTCCATTTTATGGCTTCTGGGCTTTGTACAATATAATTCAGAAAGAACTTTTTCTAAGTTTATGGACAAAGTTTCTTATTTTTTTACATTTATATGTTTATATCAAGAAATTACCCTACTATAAAATGTGAGCTATGGATCCAACCTTCTTTTTTTAGATGTCTCTTTGGTTATCCTAAAATAATTTAGTGAATATTCATCTTTTCTTCTCTTATGTGAGATGACATCTTTATCATATATCAGATTCCTGTACTTGGGCTGATTTCCACACCATCTATTATATTCTATTGAGTTGTCTGTTATGTATCAGTTCCATACTGTTTTGATTATTTTCCTTTATATATTTAAAAAATTCTGTATTTTACCATCTGGTAGGAAGAGTATTTCATTATTGATCTTCTCTTTCAAAACTTTCCTGGCTCTTCTTGCTTCTTTGATATTCTGTATGGACTGAGCATTAGCTTGCCTATGTACCCCCAAAATCCTGTGAGTACTTTTATGGGATTAAGTTTACAAACTAACTCGGTGAGAATGTACAACCTTATGATATGGATTGCCTTTCCATTTGCCCATATCTTTTTTTGTGACCCTCTGGAATATTCTAAACTTTACATCATACAGATCTTGCATATTTATTGTTAAGTTTATTACTAGATACGTTTGTTTTTGTTGCTGTTATAAATAAGATATTTTCCATTTTATCCTCCTACTATTGTGTATATGAAATTTATTGATTTCTGTATAGTAATTTTTGACCCATCCATTTTTACTAAATTCTCTTTGCTTGTAAATGTTTTTCAATGACTTCTCCTAGGTCCTCCCCAAATATACAGTCATAACATCTACAAATAATGATAATTTTACCTCTTGTTTTTAAGTTGTGTAGCACTAACTTATTTTGTTTCCTAGTTTCTTTGGTTTCCACCATCTCTAGAACAATATTAAGGTAGTGATAATGGTTTCTATATTATATTCTGAACTTTAATGAGAATGCATCTCATTAAATGTTTTCCCATTTAAGCATGGTGCTGGCTTCTGGGTTGACCCAGATATATTTTGAGAAAATAGCCATCTAGTCCTGTTTTATTAAAAGTATTTTAAATCATGAATGGATGTTGAATTTTATTAAATGTTAGCACAATTTGAGATGACTGCATGATTTTTGCTCCATAGTTTAATTAATAGTATGAATTATGTAATGGATTCGCTGATACTGAACCATCCTTGTATTGCTGAAATAAATACCACTCAGTCATGGTGTCTTATTATTTAATATACTTTTCTGTTCTGTTTGCTGATATTTTATTTAAGATTTTTGCATCAAATTCATAGTGAGATTAGCCTTTAGTTTACTTACATCCTATTTATATGACTTCTGTATGTGCTGATTAGAATAAGTTGGGGTAAGTGTGTTTTCCTGATTTATTTTCCACGGAGGGCTGCATTCATTTATATTCATTAGGAAGTGGTGTGACTTCCTTAGCTTGGAACAGAATGGGAGTGCAGAATGGAATTAGGTTAAAGCTGACCAGCTCTGAAAATAGTGCCTGGACCCATCGCATAGAAGAGCTTTGTGTTTCTGAGGTGTTCTTAAGTCAGTATCCTAAGAATGTAAAGATTTTACCTACCCTATCAGATAAGGCCCATTAGTTTCCTTGTATCTCCCTGCCCTCGCCCAGCCTACCAATCACAAATACACACACACACACACACACACACACACACACAGAGCTCACTTTACACTTAACTTCCTGCACACTTCGTGCAATGGAGAGAGAAAACAGTATTGAAACGGAGAGTGAGAAACTTTCAAAATTTATTCAAATGGAAATACCTCAGATTTATGATCACTTGAATAAAGAGCCAGCTGAAATTTAATTTTTCTCATTTTTACAACACACCTTGCCAGGTAAATTATTGGTAAACATAAACTTCTCAGAGTCTTTTACTTGGGGGCATAAACTGACTTCAAGCACTTACCAGTGCCAATTTTATACCAACAATTTTAATGCTAATTATTGCTCCTCTATGTAATTAAACAAAGCACCCTGAGAACCTCTCTTTTAAAATTTTTGTGTAAAATATTTATTGCAGTATAAAATACATGCACAAATATTAAGTACAAAACTGATGAATTTTTGCAAAGTGCACATTTGTGTAATCACCTTGGAGATCAAGATATAGAACACTACCAGCATTCAGAAGACTCCCTCATGCTTCTTCCCAAATATATGTGCCACCCAACAAAAGTGCGTACCATCTGACTTCTGTCGTCTTAGATTATTTTTGCAATTTTTTGACTTTATAAATTTGAATCATTCAGTCTTGTGGTAGGCAAAATTCTGAGAGGACCCCATGCTGCCTGCCTCCCATGTTCTTGCCCTGTGTACTCTCGTCCTCTTGAGTATGGTGGAATGTGAATATGGTGGATCTCACTCCTGTGCTTAGGGTATGGGGTTTTGCAATTGTAATTAAGTTCCAAGACAATTGAGTTTGAGTTCATCAAAAGGGAAATGGGTAGGCCTAACGTAATCGGGTGAGCCCTTAACAAGGACTGGGCCCTTCCCGAAGTCAGAAATTCAAAGCATGAGTAAAACATGGTCCTGCTGGCCTCGAAGGAGTAACCTGTCATGCAGTGAGAGAACTTATGAGCAGGAGGCCTCTAGGAGCTACAACCAGCTGACAGCCAGCAAGAAAACGGACCCCGTGTCCTACAACCTGGAACTGAATTCTGCCAACAATCTGAATGAGCTGGAAGAGAACCCTTAGCTGCAAATGAGACCCCAACCTAGTGGACACCTTGACTGCAGCTTTGGGAGACACTGAGCAGAGGACCCAGTGGAGCCAGGCCTGCACTTCTGACCTACATGACTATGAGATAATCAGTAGGTGCTATTGTAAGCTGCTATCGTGTTCACTGCTCCCACAACAATAGAAAACTAATACAAGTATGTGCTCTTTTGTGCCTGGCTTCTTTCACTGAACGTTAAGGGGGATGTATCCATGTCCATATGCGTAGCAGTGGTTTCCTCTTTTCCACCACCTCATTTTATTCGCTTGTATGAATATGACACTCTTTACTGGTGCATTCTGATGCTGGGCACTTAGGTTGTCTTCAGTTGTTTTTATTGTGAAGAATGCTGCTTTCAGCACCCTTATACATAGTGTTTCTGTTGGGTATTGTCAAAGATAAACAAAGCCAGATACTAGTTAAAGTGGTAAGGACAGAGTTTAATTAGTAATTTATTGTTACAGTAGGTAAGAGAGTTCAGTATGAACTGAACTCAGCTTCGATTTTGCCAGAGGTGGCTGGGTGTTTGACAGGGAGAATGAGGGAATAGGGAGAGGGGTGAGTGGGGTCTCAGTAGAGTCAGGGAAGTGAAAAGTTCTACACCGTCGGTTAGTGTAAATGCTGGTTAGGTCAGCTGGGTCTGTTAGCTGGCAGTGATTGAAGTTAGGATTCTATCCTCCCCCAGAAACTGGGAGACTGAGGCCCTATCCTTCCTGATGATTGCATTTGAAAGGACTGGCTTTCTGGTCCTCCTGAGTGGTAGGAGATACATATACCTCCCAAAGGGACAGAAGCAGCATTGACAGTTGTAAGCCCTTTTTAGTAAAGGCTCTAAGAAAGTGTGGTCAGGAGCCTACAGACAGGTGTTGGCTAAAACAAACAGTAAATTCATTTGTCAGTCTTGAGTTTTCTCAGGCAGGTACTTTAAGGGGGACTGGGTCATCCTAGGGATGTGGCCTTGAACTGTTAGAAACTGCCAGTGTTTAAGTCTTTCAGTGTAGGAAGAAGAGGGTGGGCTAAACTATTTGTGTTGAGAGCCTAGTTGCTACGGGCCAAGTTTGAGGTCTAGTCGAGGGGGCTCAGGTGAGCTTGGCTAGAGTATGGGCGAAGAGAGAATCTCTGTCAGTACGTACCTGGGAGTGAATTGCTAGGTCCTAGGGTTAGGCGTGATTGGTTTGCTTTAGTAGGTACTGTCAAGTGGTTTTCCAAAGTGGTTGTGCCAATGTGTATACCCTCCAGCAGGAACTGAGAACTCCCCTTGACCTACATCCTTGAGAACACTCCATAGTTTCTGTTTTGTTTTGTTTTGTTGATGTCACCATTTTTATGGACGTGTGGTGGTATCTTATGGATTTAATTGGCATTTACCTGATAATGATGTTGCACTACTGTTCACATGCTTATGTAGATATTTTCTTGTATGATATCTCTATTCAAGTCTTTTGTCCATACTTTCATTATGTAGTCAGCCCTTTCCTTATTGGTTTGTAATCTGTGTAGATTCTGGATATAAGTCCTTTGTCAGATATATGTATATATAAAACATCTTCTCCCACTCTTCCGCTAACTTTTTCACTCTCTAAAGGTGTTTTTGATAAACAAAGGCACTTATTTTAATAAAGCCAAATTTATCAATATTTTCCCTTATTGTTGTTGATTTTTACATCCTGTTTATGAGATCTTCCCTATCCTGAGGTCACAAAGATACTGTTGTGTGTTACCTTCTGGAATTGCACTGTCCAATAGGGTAGCCACTATTTCACACTTAAGATAGGGCTAGTGTGAGTAAGGAATTGAATTTTTAATTTTATTTATGTTAATGGATTTAAATTTTAAAACTGAAGCTGTATAAAATATTTTTCTATTCAACTCAACTTTTCTCTTTTGATAGGATTACATTTCACTTTAATTATTGAAAATGTATTGTCTAAACCAAGATGTGCTCATTCCAAGAAGCTCTCATTGTCTGGTTCACAAAATGCCCCTGGCCAGATGCTCAGCATCAAAGACATAAGGGCCTTGAAAGTTCTAACAAGCCAGAAAAGGGTTGATGTTCCCCTCCGTGGAAAGTAGCACTGGCCTTCAACAGCACAGACATTCCCGTTTGGTTAAGCCACAGCTTACTCTTGGGCTGGGAGTCCTTGTGGGGGAAAGTTGTAGATGTTTACAAATTCAAGCCCATGTTTAAAACCATTCAAGGGCTTCCCTGGTGGCACAGTGGTTAAGAATCCACCTGCCAATGCAGGGGACACGGGTTTGAGCCCTGGTCTGGGAAGATCCCACATGCTGCGAAGCAGCTAAGCCCATGCACCACAACTACTAAGCCTGTGCTCTGCAGCCCATGGTCCGTAACAAGAAAAGCCACCGCAATGAGAAGCCCACTCACCGCAACAAAGAGTAGCCCCCGCTCACTGCAACTAGAGAAAGCCCGCGCACAGCAACAAAGACCCAACGCAGCCAAAAATAAATAAATAAATACTTAAAAATTTTAAAAAACCATTCAAATACTTCCAAAAATTAAAGTTATATCTGAAAACGATTTGTATGGTTCTTTCCATAAATTTCAAAGGTCAGTAACTATTATTCTGGTGCATATAGCGGACTGTACCAAGTAATATCTCCCCTTTAGCATCCCGGCAAATCATCCCAGGTAAACTGGTTATTACTTCAGTCACTTCTTTATCACCAGTGATGAGTTTCATTTTGGGAGTGCATGTAATTTTTATAAAATTTACCTTGTTTTCCACAAATCTTTTCTACAAATAAAGGAGCTATATATAAAAAAAAAAAAACAAGAAACAAGATGTGCTGTAAGTATAAAATATGCACCAGATTCTGAAGACTTAGTTTGAATGAAATAATGTAAAAGATCTCATTAATATTTTTATATTTGATTACACATTGAAATGATAATATTTTTGAAATTTGAGCTAAACATATGATTAAGACTAATTTCATCTGTCTGTTTTTACATTTTTTAATGTGGCTACTAGAAAATTATAAATGACATACATGGCTCATGTTGGATTTCTATTGTACAACACTGTTATAGAAGCTTTATTATTTTATCTTTCATAATTAAGTCTGTGACCAACGTAAGATAGATTTTTGTATATTCTGTGAGGTAGGGTGAGTGTTTATTTTTTTTCCATGTTGTTATCCAGTTGATTCAGCAGCATTTATTTAAAAAGCCATCTCTTTCCCCCACTTCATTGCAGTGACACTTTTGTCATTAATGAGGCAGGTTCATTTTTGAACCTTCTGTTCATTTCCACTGGTTTATCTGTCCTCGCACCTGAATCACGCTGTTTTCATTATGTGGTTTTATAATAAATCTTCGTAGTCTGAAGTAAATTCTCCACTTTGTTCTTCAAGATTGTTTGATATTCTTGGCCTTTTGCATTTCCATATGACTTACAGAATCAACTCATCAGTTTCCACAAAAATATTTTCTGGGCATATGACTAGTATTGCATTGACTCCAGAGATAAATTTGGAGAAAATTAACATCTTTATAATAGTAAGTCTTCAAATCCCTGGACATGATACATTCCTAAAGACTTCTGCAATTTCTGTCGGCGTTTTGTAGTTGTAGTGATCTTGCACAATTTTCATTACATATATTCCCTGGTGTTCAACTTTTGTGTGTGCAGTTATAAATGATACAGTTTAAAATTGATTAATTTAGAGACATTTGATAGCTTTAGAATATTGTGTCTTCTGATCTGAGAACACACTATAACCCTCTATTTAGTCAGAGTTCATAAAAATTCTGGTTATAAGTCCTTTATCAGATATGTGTTTACAAATATTTTCTCCCAGCTAGTGGATTGTCTTTTCATTTTTGTCATCCAAAGAACAGCAGTTTTTAATTTGATGAAGTCAAATTAATTAATTTTTTTAATAATTTGAATTAGATTTAAGAAATCTTTCTAAACCCAAAGTTACTAAGGCTTTCTCCTATGTTTTCTCTCAGAAGTTTTACAGTTTTTAGCTTTTGGGCTTAAGTCTATAATCCAATTCTAATTAATTTCTTATAGTAAATAAAAGTCAAAGTTTTTTGCCCATAGATATCCAATTTTTAAAGCACCACTTGTTAAAAGGTCTCTTCTTCCCCCACTGTGTTACAATGTCATCTTTACAGATAATCAGTCGACTATATACGTGTGGATTTACCTCTGTGCTCTCTACTCTGTTCCATTGATCTGTATGTTTATCCTTATACTCTCTTGATTACTAGAGGTTTAGAGTAAGTCTTGCAAACAGGTAGTGGGAGTCCTCAAATTTTGTTCTTAAAAGTTATTTTGGCTATTCTAGGTCTTTTGTGTTTCCATAAAAATTTTAAATTTAGCTAGTCAATTCCTACCAAATAAGCCTGCTGGAATTTTGATTGGGACTGTTTTTAGTCTCTAAATAATTGGGGAACAATTGATACCTACTGAGTCTTTCAGTCCATGGAGATGGAATATCTCTTAATTTATTTAGGTTTTCTTAGTTTTCAGTGTGTAGTTCCTGCGCATATTTTGTTAAATGTATCCCTTAAGAATTTCACAGTTTGTTGTGTTACTACTGTAAATAGAGTGGCTTTCTTAATTTTGATTTTCAGTTGCTCATTGTTAATATGTAGAAACGCAATTGACTTTTTCTATTGTCCTTGCTAAAATCACTTATTATTCTAGTAGCTTTTTTGTGAGATTTTCTACGCAGATAATCATGTTGTCTGAAAATAAAGACGGTTTGACATCCTCCTTTCCAGTTTGTATACCTTTTATTTAACTTTCTTGTACTGCCTGGGACCGCCTATACAGTGCTAAATAGAAGTGGTAATAAATAGATCATTATCTTTTTAACCCAATATCAGAAGGCTTATCTTTCTATTTGCTGTAGATTATTTTTATAGGTACTCTTTTTATTGGTTATAACATTATGTGCTTAACATGTACAGCATTATATTTTGACTCCTGTATACACTACTGTGTGCTCACAGCCAGAGTTTTAGTTCCCATCCATCACCATACAGTTGACCCTCTTTACCCGTTTTTCCCTCTGGTACCCTCTTCCCTCTGATAACCATTACTCTGTTCTCTGTATCCACATGTTTGTTTTTATTTGGTTTGATTTGATTTGTTCATTAATTAATTTATTTTTGTATTCCACATATAAGTGAACTCATATGTATTTGTCTTTCTCCATCTTATTTCACTTAGCATAAAATCCTCAAGGTCCATCCATGTTGTCACAAATGGCAAGATGTCATCCTTTTTTATGGCTGCGTAGTATTCTCTCCTATACCACATCTCTATGAACGTAGCATAGTGATGAACGTAGCATAGTGTATATATCTGTGATGAACGTAGTATAATGATGAACATAGCATAGTGTGTATATCTTTTGAAATTAATGTTTTGTGCTCTTTGGATAAATACCCAGAAGTGGAATAACTGGATCATATGGTAGATCTATTCTTAATTTTTTGAGGAACCTTCACACTGTTTTCAACTGTGGCTGCACCAATTTATATTCCCACCAGCCGTATATGATGGTTCCTTTTGTTAGATATGTAACTACTCGGATTTTCTATTTCTTCTTATGTCAGTTTTGTAAGTCATGTTTTTCCATAAATTTGTCCATTTAATCTAAATTTTCAAATTTATTGTCATAAAATGGTTTATGGTTACTAGCTTCCTTTAGTACTCTGTAGGACTTTTTATGCCCAGTATTGGTAGGTGTGCTTTCTGTCTCTTTTCTCTCAGTCATTCTTCGTTGAAGTTATCAATTTTTTTTTGAAGTTATCAATTTTATTCATCCTTTTAAAGAAGAAAAATTTTGCTTTGTTAATTTTCTATTTTATTTCTGCTTTGTCTGTATTGTCTTTCATAATCTGTTCTTATCTTGAGATTGTCTTCCTTTTTGGTTTCCTTAGGTTCATTGGTGGTTCTTTTTCTAGTTTCTTGAAGTAGATCTTAGAGCATCAATTCTCAACTTTTCTCTTTTGCATAATGTATACATTTAAAGCTCTAAATCCCCCTCTAATCATCACTTTAGCTGCATTCTATTCATTTTGTTATACCATATTTTTTATCATCAGTTAATTTAAATTTATTTTTACTTCTTCTTTCATCTGTAGGTTGTTAGAAAGTATTGCTTAAGTTCTAATCATTTTGAAGTGTTCTACTTATATTTTTTATTAATTGATTTCTAGCTTAACCTTACTGTTGTCAGAAGACATACTATGTATGACTTCAGTTCTTTGAAATTTGTTGATACTTGCTTTATGGCTTGGCATATCACCAATTTAGTGAATGTTCCATGTGCTCTGAAAGAAAATTATATTCTCTAGTTATTGAGGATGTTGTTTTATATCCGTCAATTAGGTCAAATATATTAGTCGTGTTTGCTCAAATCTTCTATATCCTTACAGGTTGTCACCTGTACTTCTGACCAACTGGTTATAAGTAGAGGTTCCCCCAGTTCCTTCCTTGGGTTCAATAATTTGCTAGTCTGGTGTAGAACTCAGGGAAACACCTACTTACACTTATTAGTTTATTATAATGGATATGATAAAGGATACAGATGAATAGCCTGATGAAGAAATACATAGGGTGAAGTCTGGAAGGGTCCCAAGCACAGGAGCTTCTGTCTCCATGGACCTGGGGTGCAACACCCTCCCAGCACATGGATGTGTTCACCAATC
This sequence comes from Leucopleurus acutus, assembly GCF_964270905.1. Lineage (NCBI taxonomy): Eukaryota > Metazoa > Chordata > Mammalia > Artiodactyla > Delphinidae > Leucopleurus > Leucopleurus acutus. Next base: position 66,371,323 of record NC_139151.1, read on the forward strand.
TGGGAGCTCTCTAAACCCTGTACTTCAGGGATTTTTATGGAGGCTTCATCACATAGGTATGATCGATTATTAACTCACTTTCCAGCCCCTCTCCCCTCTTCAGAGGATGGAGGGGTAGGGATGATAGTTCCAAGCTTCTAATCATGGCTTGGTCTTTCTAGTGACCAGTCCCCATCCACAAGCCCACCAAGAGCCACCTCATTAGAACAAAAGAAACTCCTATCACCTGGGAAATTCCAAGGGTTTTAGGACCTTTTTGTCAGGAATTGGGGTCAAAGATCAAATATTAGCAGAAGCCAGGGGCAGAGACCAATACAGAAAGTCCCTGATTTACACTGGTTCAATTTGAAATTTTTTGACTTTATGGTAATGCAAAAGCAATATGCATTCATTAGAAACCATACTTCACATTTTGAATTTTGATCTTTTCCCAGGCAAGCAATATGTGGTACCATACTCTCCAGAGAGCCACAGCTCGCAGTCAGCCAGGAGACCTGGCTGGTAAATAACCGATACACTTACAGCCTGTATTCTGTACTCAAACAACCATTCTGTTTTTCACTTTCAGTGTAGTATTCAATAATCTATCAATACATGAGCTAGTCTACCCTTTGTTATAATTAGGCTTTGTTTTAGATGATTTTTTCCAACTGTAGGCAATGTAAGTGTTCTGAGCACATTTAGGCATGCTAGGCTAAGTTACATTTAGTAAGTTAGGTGTATTAAATAAGTTTTCAACTTACAATATTTTCAACTTAGGATGGGTTTATTGGGATGTAACCCCATTGTAAGCTGAGGAAGATCTGTAGGTATATTTCTTATTATTTCACACTATCTTACATTTAACAGTCAATTGTCTTTTAAAGAAATTAAGAACCACAAAGAAAAATTATTTTATATTTATCATTTCTGAACCTCTTCATTCCATCTGGTGTATTCCTTCTGCTACAGAACTTTTTAACACTTTTTTATATCCATGTCAGCTAACAACAAATTATCCTAACTTCTTTCTCCTAAAAAAAACAAAACAAAAAAACCAAAAACCTTTATTTTTGCTTCATTTTTTTTTAAAAAAACAAGGCAGGTAAGGAGAATTTTTTAAAAATATTTATTTATTATTTTATTTATTTATTTTGTCTGTGCTGAGTCTTAGTTGCTGCACACGGGATCTTCATTGAGGCATGCAGATTTCTTAGTTGTGGCCTTCAAACTCTTAGTTGCAGTGTGCATGCGGGATCTAGTTCCCCAACCAGGGATCAAACCTGGGTCCCCTGCATTGGGAGTGTGGAGTCTTACCCACTGGACCACCAGGGAAGCCCCTTTTGCTTCATTTTGAATGGGTCGTTTCACTGGACATAGAATCATAAGTTGACAGATTTTTTTGTTCTTTCAGCATTTTAATGATGTTCTATTGTCTCTTGGCATGTTTAGGTTCTGACAAGATGTCCATGGACATTCTTATCTTTGTTTCTCTGTATGAAATGTATCATTTTTCTCTGTCTGCTTTTAAGATTTTATCTGTATCTCTGGTTTTTGGCAATTTCATTATCGTGAGGCTTGCTATGGTTTTCTTTGTGTTTACCCTGCTTGTGGGTTTTTGAGCTTCTTGAAGCTGTGGATTTACAATTTTCATTAAATTTGCATGATTTTCAGCAATCTTATGTCAACTGCGTTTTCTGTTCCTGTCATTCTCCCTCTGTCTCCTGGCACTCCAATCACATGTATTTTAGACCACTTGATATTGTCCCACGGGTCACTGACGTTCTATTCATTTTTTCAGTCTCTTTTTCTCTGTGCTTCATTTTAGATAGTTTTTATTTTATTGCTATTATTTAATTTCACTGAATATTTTCCTCTGCAGTATTTAGTCTGTTGTTGATCCAGTGAACTGGATCCAGTGAACTGATCCAGTGAAATTTTCGTTTCAGATTTTGTAGTTTTCATCTTTATAGGTTCCATTTGGTTCTTTTAAAAATATTTTTTGTTTCTGTCCTTATTCTGTTCATGTTTTCTTTTTAAATTCTTGAGCACATTTAGAATAACTCTTTTTAAATCTTTGTCTGCTAATTTCATCATTTCTGAGTCTGCTTTTATTGATTGATTTTTCTCTTGATTATCAGACTCATTGTCCTGCTTTTCTATGTATCTAGTAACTGTTTACTGGCTGCTAGATTTTGTAAATATTACATTTTAGAGTGTCTAGATTTTGTTTCCTCATTTCAAGAGTGTTATATAGGCATTAAAGAATGTTTGGCAGGCAGTAGAGTAACTTGCAGATCAATTTGTTTCTTACAAGGCTGGTTTTTAAGCTTATTCAGTTATGTCTATAATGACCTTTACCCTAGAGCTAATTTATCCCTGTTACTCAAGTGCGATTCTTCTGTCGTCTCCACTCTAATGCCCCCAACATTTGCTCTACCCTATTTGGGTAAAACTTGAACATTTTCCAGTCTTGTGAAAGCTTTAGAGATTATTTACCCTATAACTTTCCAGCAGTTGTCGGCCCAACCTCGTGCAATTTCTCTCTATGCATCTATAATTTATCATTAAGCAATAGACTCAAGTTGACTTTTTTTTTTCTGTACGTGGGCCTCTCACTGTTGTGGCCTCTCCCGTCGCGGAGCACAGGCTCCGGACATGCAGGCTCAGTGGCCATGGCTCACAGGCCCAGCCGCTCTGCGGCATGTGGGATCTTCCTGGACCGGGGCACGAACCTGTGTCCCCTGCATCGGCAGGCAGACTCTCAACCACTGCGCCACCAGGGAAGCCCCTCAAGTTGACTTTTATGCTTATTTCTGAAGTCTGTTTTCTACATAGCTCCTTCCTCTCAAGTACTCTTCCCCACATATTCCAACTGCCTCAGCCCACTCAAATGGTGACCTTTGTCTTCTCAACTCAGTGAATCTGCTATGCTCTGTTTAGGTTCCTCCTACCTGCACTGTGTTCTGGAAAGTGCCTGTAGGCAGAAAGCTACTGTGATTGTAGGGCTTACCTCATGTAAGCTCTGTTCCCACCTTTATCACAGTTCTGTACTGCCTCTTGTCCAGTGTCTGGAAACAGTTGCTTCATATATTTCATCCTGACTTCTAGTGCTTTGTGGTGGGAGATCAATCCCAGAATCAGTCACTCCATTATAGCCAGAGTAGAACAATGCTGCAAATTTTTTAAGCTTGCAAATGAAAAGTAAAGTAGAATGAATGGTTCTATGATGGAAGAGAGTAAAGGGGAAGAGATTCAGGGGTAACTATTTAACTTTATGTAACTTTGCCAGAAGTTTAAGAAATGCATTATATCTGGGAACATTTTCTCCTCAATTTCAAAATAAAATTCAGTGGAAATATTAAATTTATTTTTGATAGAAAAAGTTTCAAATTTAGGTTATTATACTTCCTCCATAAAATGACGGTTGATTAGGCAGTTTTACTAATATTGCAGTATTGTTTGTTGGGACCAATGATGATGATGAAGCAATGGCTGCTGCTTCATCGTCTGGGAGAGGCAGCTGATGATGACGACGACATTTATTTAAGCACCTGCAATGAACCAGGCACTGTGTTAGGCTCTTTATATTGATTACGTTTACTCTTCTACAACAGTTCTGCGAGTTAGACATCATGATCCCCAGAAACTGAGGAGGTGAAGTTAGTTCCTCAAGCTCACACACTGAGAAGGGAATACTCAGTGACTAAAGTACTCAGCGGTGATTTAGTGGCTGGGGCTGGGAAACAGTCTCAGCTTCCCACTAACAATGCCTCCACCGTTATTATGCAGCTCCCGATTTTCTCTTCACCTGAGCGTTCGCATCTGGCAAATTAAAGTGGAAAACAGTTAACTCTCTCCCCAGAGAGGCTGTGTTATTATATAGATGTTTTGCATTATTTTACTTTGAATAACAGCATATGTAAATGTGTTCCTGGAAGTTAAAATTACCCTTAATTTTTAAAACTTGGCCTCTCCCACTGGGGTGAATAGTTGAAAATTACGGGGAAGAAAAGGCAGGCTGGAGAGAATGCTAGTCAGCTTGGAATTGCCTCTCCTCCTCCCTCCCCACCCAACACATATTTCTCTTTAGATAGAAGCTGATGCGGCAGAGTAAAGGTTAGTAAATCTCCTATCATGGAGTCCTAGCTGGTTCTGATAGCCAGTGTTCAGGGTGCGTTAATCCAGATATTAATCATTAACTCTGCATCAGGTTGATGTGTAGGGGCAGATGTTCTTGCTGAGAAGAACAAAAGTCTCCTGTGGCACCTGGAACACTCTATCACACGTGGTCCCCAGTCAGATCACAAAGAGATCTGAGCGAACACGGGCACTTTGCTGCCTCTAACCATCTACCTCTCGTTCAGGGGTTGGCATCTCCCCTCGACTTCAGCTCTCCCGTGGGCCCTGAATTGTTGAGCCCTCCCTATCTTAAACCGTCTTTCCTGGCATTTGAATCATCACTTCGATGATGTGATAATATCTGCAAGTTGGGAAAATAAAATTGGCATTTGTTTAGCCATAATTAATGAAATATTTATGTTGCATGAGACTATGTGATAAAACCTTAGGCTTAGAGTCCTTTTGCTTCTGATTACATTTGGGATTTTTTTTTTCTATGACCAGACATTCTGACGCCAGCCCTTTTACACTGAGCAGATGTCATGTAGTAAAAATGGGTGCCAGATGCTGTGAGCCGCAGAAGGGCGATTTGTTTAAGAGCTGGCTCCGACTTTTTTGCATTCAATTACTCTGCAGAACGAACCTTACACAAGCATTTAGGTAACTCAGCTAACTTCAGACACGAATTTTACTAACAGATTTCATCTCTGAATGCATTCCTAGCAACACACCATACAAATGGTGTTTAAGGAATTAATTGATTTCTGCATAATACCTTTTTTTTTCACATGAAAAGAGAGCTGCAAAGCTCTTGGCAGGGACCCAGAAATGTAATTAACGTAGAGGGCCAAATTTTCAGTTGCCCTTAGGTGCTGCCGCCTCACGCTCATGGCAGGTGCAGTGAGGGGAGGGCAGGGAGGAAGAGAATGGGGGTAGCAGGGAGGAAGGAGAGGTGGCTTCGGGTCATGATGCAGGAGAAGAAGCTAGGAGTTCAGTGAGTTCTTCTGTTCCCATTTCAGGTCCCAAGCACGTCCCCATCAGAGCACAGGTGACAAGGACTGCCTCTTCCACCTCTTCCACCACCACCTCCTCTGCAGATGAAGAATTCGATCCTCAGCCTTCCTTGCGGTCAAAGGTAACAACACTTGGCAAACCAAAGGGGGCCTTGGCTTGCGGGGGCCGTTTACCATCCAGATTTCAGACCCAATGTGGGCTCCAGCTGCAGCAGTTTCATTAGGAGGATCACGTTTCATTGCATCTGACAGCAACCGCTCTTTTTACCTGGAACACCCTAAGAATTACCTTTTTATGTATATTTTTTAACTTTTAGGAACTTGCCTTTCTCAGAGATGTCAAAGTGGGAAGGGGGAAAAACAGACATATTTACTTGAAACCATTTGGTGACTGCAGCTCTTAAAGTGGTGATCCAACAAGCAAACCATCGAAAAAATTAAAACAAGCAGATGTGTATTTCCCTAGGGGTAGCACAGCTTCATTTAAGAAGCACTAGAGGCAGATTGCATGGAAAACGTTATGTTTATTCTAATCAGAAATGCGAAATGAACCATGCAGTTGCATGTAGGCTCTGAGGATCCCCACTGACTAGCCGTGTGCTGGCGGGGGAATGGCAGTTCTTCTCTCTGCTTAATGAACATTCATTTCTGGAGAACCCTTTAAATAACTCCCATACCCATGGATTAAAAAACACAAACGTCATTGTATGTCTTTAAACGTGTCTGTATGTTACATACACGGAGGCACGCATCCCATGACCAAATCCCACCATTGTTTTCTTTATCCTCTGGGGCTGGAAGAGCTGAATGGCTGGACATCATATGCTTCCTGGACAGACAGAAGCAGTTCACTGCTCTGGCAGTGTTTATTTTTTGGAGCAGTAAGGATCTGTGGAGAAAAAGAGAGAACCAAATTTATTTACTTAAACTCAACTTTTCCATATCTAGCACTAGGAGCTTTGGCATCACCTCAAGTCATTCAGGGGTTCCAGCTCCCCACGGCTCACCTTGGAGCAAGTAAGTCAGGAGGGAGCTGGGACATGCTGGGGAGAGAGAGAATGAGAACAAGAGAATACGTAGAGATTTCTGGTTTCTAACCGTGGGTGGCCATGATTAGTTAGACACTCAGTACCAATGAATTCTATGTGTCGTGTTGATTTCTGGGATTTCCTTACAGGCCCTCTCACCCCCTTGAGTGACCCTGAGTTAATTCTGTATTCAAATGAGGCAGAAGCCCCAGCATCAGCCATTCTGCCACTCATGGGGACCAAAAGAATGGAGTGGCTGAAAGCCATCGAAATGGCAAGACCATGATACCTAGGGCAAGCCTTGCGAATAGCTCCTTGTCTCCTGCTGGACCAGAAGAGAGCCAATCATCACATTACACATCTGCTGCAGTGTGGTAAACCTTGCCCGCTTCACCTGGCTTCCAACACGCCCACTCTTCAGGCAGGGAAGCTGGCAAAAAGGTTCCTTCTTTATGACTTCCCAAGGGCTCACACTGAAGGAACGAGGGAAGTGTTTTCCCTTCTAGTTTCTTTATCTCTTCTGCCCCATACAGGTGTGTCCCCAGCCACATGGCACAGAGCCCACTCAGCTCAAGTGAACCTTTGCAAAGGAAACTGGAGACAGGATATGCAGCCTCGCCTCTTTGCTTTGCCCCCTCCCCTCAAGTTAATGCCTGGATCTGAGAGAGGGAGACAGGCAGCTTGTCTTCAGTCCTGCCAGATTTCTCCCTTTCTCTGTCCTTCATCTTTTTCTTCCTTAGCCCTTAGACGTTTTCTTTTCTTCTCTGCATCGTCATCACCATTACTGAGGATGTGAGAACCGTGCCTGGTGCAGTGTAAGGCTATATGAGCGTTTGTTAATAAATCATCCTTCTTTTTTTCTATGTTCACATCTTTTAATAAAAGGCAGTAAAGGACTTTCTTTCCCTGTCTAGGTTCTGCTTTGCTGACTCTTGATAAAGCAGTCGGGGTTTGGTAGCTTTGCTGCTGGGAAGTGCTAAGACAGCGCAATGCTGTCAAGGCATCCCTCACTGAAATTGTTTGAATGGTCTTAATTTAGGGGGAAAGTTTGATATTTCTTTAAAGCAGAGGTCCTTGATGCATCTGCACCGAATTTGGTACAGGAAAGGCAGAATAAACTAGATAGAAACGTGGACACTGGATTCAGGTTACCTGGGCTTAGCTCCTGGCTCTACCAGTTCCTGATTGTGTCATCTTGGGCAAGTTCTTTAACTTCTCTGAGCTTTGATTTCCTTATCTGTGAAATAAGTGTAATTTGTGGAATAAATAAGATGATGCATGTGAAGTAATCAGTACAGTGTCTGGCACATAGCACTCAAAAAATGCTGACAATTATTATGTAGATTAGTATAGTGGAAGCGCAAGAGATATTTGCCAAATACCACCACACCCCTTCCCACCCAGCCTTCCCAGAAAGGTCCTGGCTGCTTAAAGGAGGGGTCCCCTCACCCAAATGGCCTGGGACCTCTGCAGTGGTTGACAGTCAATCTGGAAGTTGTCCTCTAGCAATAGAGATGTGATATAGAATAAGTTTGAGTGCTGAGAGCCAAAATCTTTAGGATTCTACATCCTACAGAGAATTTTAGAAAAACCAAGTTTCGTCATTGAGCTAAATGTTTTCACCAATGATCTGTAAACATTCTGAACCCTGAAAGCTAGATGCTTTCCTAAGGAGAGTGATGGAATGGGTGGCAGAGCGCCAAGGACCCATAAAGCCCTGGAAAAGCACTTGCTTTTAAGGTAAAATCTCTGACCTCTATTATGGACCTGGAGTCAGGCCTGTTAGGTCTATTCCCCACTTGGGGATTTATAGTCCTTTTAATGGGCAAACGTTCAGCTCAACCACAGCTACTGAATGCCCAGGCACCAGGCTAGATGTAACAAGTTTTTAATTCCATATTTATTTCTGCCAGCATTAGAAAGAAGTCTCTCGCATGTTCTCATTCTCATCCTAATATAGAAAAGTGATGTGTATGCTCTGAGAAGGCAAACATAATAAAACCGGCCCAAGTTGGACATTTATTTTGTATATGTAAGATGTATACATACATACGTTATACATACTACGTACATACACACACATATGAAAAATAGTAGATTTTAGTAAGAAATTATAATCATGCTAATTTGTATAATAATAATATAATGATCATACTGGTAACGGTAAAAATCATAGTATTTACTGAATATCTATCCCATATCTTTTTTAAGTATTCTGCAAAGGACTTGACCCACCTTATCCCATTTAATCCTTATCACATCCCTACAAGGTAGGCATTACATCATTCTCATCACTCTGAAGAGGACGCTGAAGTTCAGGAAGTTGTATGACATAGCGAAGCTCACACGGCTCAGCTGGGGTTTGAATGCCAGCTTTGCATGGCTCCTGGGCCCAGTGCTCAAACGTTATTCTCTGCTGCTTCTCCAATCAGAAGAGTCTCCTGAAACTTGCAATATGTGGAGCTGGCCACACCACTACTTCTCCTTTCTCTGCTGTCTAAAACCTGGAAGAGACACCGTCAAGATCTGGACTGCTATTTTAAATGCCTCAATTTTGAATGTTCTGTATTCTACTAGCCCAGGCACACAGAGAACCCAGTGGTACTAATGACGTATTTGCACAAGCCAAGTGAAGTAGGGAAGGCAATCTTATGCCTAGATACAGAACATTTCCATCACTGCAGAAAGTTCTGTTGACATTGTTGTTCTAGAAGCTAAGCAGTGGTTTGGTTGGAGAGGGCAGAGTCTGTGACAGTATTTTGTACATTTCAATTTCATTTTTCAAGACATATTTTTTTCTTCTTGGTTTTTGTAGGAGAGGAAGACACTAAGAAGAAGAAGGAGGCTAGAAAAAGCAACAAAACAATTGGTTAAGCAAGAAGAATTGAAAAGACTTCACAAAGCTCAGGTCAGAAAACAAGCTTGAGCTGAGTGAGTGGGTCTGGGATCCTGGGGATCTGGATGCGGAAGCCTTTGGAAATCTGTATTGCACTGGGGAAAGATAGGTCTCTCTTCTCTGAGCAACCGGGCTTGTGGCTATTCTAAAGGCTCTGACTCAATCCCTGGTGGGACTCTGGGGCCTGGAGGGCCCAGGTGTTGAGTTGGCCCACTCCCAGCTGCCTCTCCATCTGCAGGCGCATGTCCTGCAAAGTGAGCTGGAACAGCAGCCAACACACGGCCTTGGGAACAATCCCAGGCCCTTAGTGCCACACACGAGTGGCCTTAGTTTTGTCCTCTGTGAGGACACAACCTTCCCCTGACTTTCTGACAGTGTCTTTGCTGAGCTGACAACTACTGGGGCTGTCTCTATTCCAAGGTTAGTTGAACACACAAGCATCTAGCATTCTGCTACAGATTCCCTGGCCTGATTGTTTACTCCAAACATTTCTGCCCAAGTTGATCTGCCCACCTGCAAAATGAAGCAGAAAGTCAAGGCACACCCCCTCTCCCTGAGGACCCCAAACCTAGCCTTGAGGGACAGTTGGGTTTTAGGACAGAAGACCTTAAAATGACCACTCATGTTAATGCAGCGTACCCTACCCTTCTTCCAGTTGTTCACTTTATCAGGCCGGGTAGTCCTGTAATTTGTTTCTGACAAAAGCAGGAAGTCACTTACTCCAGCCTCCTTTACTCTTCTCAGTGACTGACTTGGGAGCCACCCCCTTCACCTAGTGGATGGGAAAACTTCCCATAAATTCCCTCTGTCCATTCTCAACTTCTGAAACAGGCTTTCTTGAAACATTTCAACTTTTCCTTCTGAGAACATGAGAAGTCTTTATGAAATGGATTGGCAAACTCAGCAATTTCCCCTCCTTCTATTTTTACTCCAGACAGTAGGCAGTGATAACAGAAGAATTACGATGGCCTTTTGAGGCCTAATCTGCTAGCACCCATACCAGTCCTGTAGAATCTTTGAGATTTTCATCCTTAGTTTCTAAAGAATGACCACCATATCAATCAGCTTGAGCTGCCATAATGACATACCACAGACTGGGTGGCTTAAACCACAGAAATTTATTCTTTCACAGTCCTGGAGGCTGGAAGTCCAAGATCAAGGTGCCTGCAGGATTGGTTTCTGGTGAGGACTCTCTTCCTGGCTTGTAGACAGCTGCCTTCTTGCTGTGTCTTCACATGACCTTTTTTTCTGTGTGCATTCAGAGAAAGAGAGAGAATTTTGGCATCTTTTCCTTTTCTTATAAGGACACTAGTCCTGTTGGATTAGGGCCCACTGGTATGACCTCACTTAACCTTATTTACCTCCTTGAGGGCCCTATCCCCAAACACAGTCTCTTTAGGGATTAGGACATCAACATATGAATTTGGCGGGGTGGGGGGGGCACTACTCAGTCCATAACAATTATAGAGCCATAATTGCAAAGTAATCAGTAATAAAGTCATTTAAATGTTTCCCTTCCTTTAGCAATTCTACACAGTGCCAGCAAGAGACAGATCTATAAAGATATAATTGTCTTTAAAAGAGAGACAGAGAGGAAGAGGGCATAAAATTACAAGTAGTTTTAGATAGAATTCCCATCTATTTCAGATTTTATGTTTGGGGCTTAAACACTCTCAGCTGAGACAAGAAGCCAGGTGGCTGCTCCGTCCCCACCCCTCCCCACTGCTACCCTTGCTGGGGCCTCTTCACGGGTTGCAGATGCCTCAGCGATTGTACTTTGAATCCAGGGGAGACTTAGAAGGAATGTGGAGTTAAGGAGGAAGAGGTATGAGACAGAGCTAGAGGAAGGTAGGAAAGGAAGAACACACACATTCTACCTGCCCAGACAGCTGCCACTTCCTTGAACACACCTGGTCTGCCAGGTGCAAAGTCTGTTCTGTCAAGAGATGTGCCTTTTGGCAGCGTGTGTTTGAAAGCAGAGAAAATGGACGGGGATGAACAGAATGTACAGAGGAAAGGTTTTCCCTTCATTTTCCTTCCTAATATACAAGCGAGAAATAGGCATGTAAAGGCAAACGCAGTCATGATCCCAAGCCTTGCTAGGTGCCCTGATGGTTAGGTTAAGGTTATGGAGGGGGTGCCTTAATGGGATAAACATTTCTGTCTCATCTTAATAAACTGCTAGTAATAAGCCACAGTGCACTTCCACAGACAATAAAGAGCCCCCGTGGTGCAGTGAAAGAATAGGTTGCCGATTTGTAGCTGAGGACAAGAGCAGGACAAACCAGGAGAGGGACACCCAGAGCCCCAGGAGCTGGCCCGCGTCTGCTGCTCCAGAACAGCTTCTTGGGAGAAGAAACGTGCCCTGTGTTTGCCCCTGGAGACCCTGTCCTACTCTGGGTAGGGACTAGCTCTGATGGCTATGCCATCACCATGGTCAGAGGCCGAGGCTCTGAGGAGTCCAGGAACTACGAGGACCACCCACCCAGTGCAGCAGCCTGTGCCTGAGGGCATGTCTGTGTGACTGGCCTGGTCAAAGGGGAGTGTTTTCATGTCTCCTTGGGGGCAAATTGAGCTTACACACAGACTCCTTGCTTTATGTTTTCATACTTAAAGAAAGGAAATGTCAAGTTCTAGTTATTTTGGGAATTCATGGGTTCTTACCCAGTTAATTGAGGAGGTGGCATCACGAGGGAAAGGGCTTCTTCCTCTTGGAAAGTAGGTGGCAGAATTGGCGCCCTTGCATGACTCTGCTCATTGAAAGTACCTGCGTGACGTATGATCCTGGCATTGCAGGCCATCCAGAGGCAGCTGGAAGAGGTGGAGGAGTGGCAGAGGGCTTCCGAGATCCAGGGCGTGAGGCTAGAGAAGGCGCTGAGAGGAGAAGCAGGTAGGCATCCCCGCGGGCGGATCTGGAGAAGCGGGCTCGGGCCCGTGTCTCTGGTCTGAAAACAGTGCTGGTCTAACCATCTGGGCAAAACAGTGAGACCTTGTCACCCACTGTGGAACTGTCAACACGGACCTGCGGTGCTCAATCCACAACTGCTTCCCACTTTCGAAATCAAACTGGTTGTCCAGTTTGAAATTCCCAGGGCATCAGTCAGCCTGTGGGCCTTGGATTTCTGGTCTGTCCAGTCTCTTTTCTGCTAGTGTGAATGTTCTTTGCAATTCAGGGATTAAGATAAATTCAGGAGAAACAGTTGGGTGTTCAAGCAATGTTGGTAGTGATTCAAAGCCTGGACTTGGAGTCAAAGTCTTGGTTTCTCCCTTTACCACCTGTAGCTCCCTTTATCAGCTGTAGGGCCTTGGACCAGTCACGTTCTAAACCTTTATGAACTTCCGTTTTCTCCTCTAAAATGTGAATAATAGTGGTTTCCTATCTTGTAGAGCTGAAATAACGATTAAAGGAGATACATATATACATGATGAAATATATATATGATGAAATTAAATTAGCACATTACCTGGCACAAGGCAAAGCAATAAATAGTAACTGTTCTACTGGTAGCTTCAGATTCTTAGATGCAAACAGAATTCATCTGGTGAAGGTCTGCTTTGTATTGGACATTAAGACAGTAGGTCTCTAACGATAAGTATGACATTTCCTGCTTTTGAGAAGTTTATGGTCCATTGAGGGACACAGACATGTGAATAAACCACAACACAGGGGGACGAGGGCTGTGATGGGAACAAGCGTTAGGGTGGAATGAGGACGGAATCACGAGGTTCCTAACTGATCTCGATGGGGAAGGGGGGTGGTCAGGCTAATCACCTGGAGGGGGTGATCTGTTAAGACAAGAACTGGAGAAGGAACAGGAGGTTACCAGGGAGGTGAGGAGACCATTCTGGCAGAGGGAAGAGCACCTGCAAAGACCAAAAGTAAAAAGACCTGAAATGCCATAACGAATAAGGAACCAGCAGAGAGTTTTGAGTGAGGAATGAAACTGAAAGAAATCTATGTGTTTGTGGAAACCATCCAGCAGTGATGTTGCTAGTGAATTGGGGTCAATGGGGGGTATTGTCTCTTTTATAAAATTGAAGCCCAGTTGATTTACAATATTGTGTTAGTTTCAGGTATACAGCAAAGAGATTCAGTGATATATATATATGTGTGTATATTGGGGGTATTGTCTCTTTAATTTCTGATGTGATGTCTTTAGCCTTTTGTATTTGGGATATAAAATGTGAGAAAGCAGACCCTGAAAACACATATCTCTGTGTGTGGTCACGTAAACAACATAGGGAAAGGTTAGGGCTTCAGTTCTCTTAAAAGTTCAGTTATTTGAGAATAATGGTACCAGCAGGGGCAGACCCAGATTTTGTGAGGCCCGAAGCTCATACAAAGTCCTGCAGGCAAACCTGTGGGGCAGCTCCCAGAGCCCTGCAAGGGCCGGTCCACGTGAGAGGCCCTGTGGTTTCAGCTTCTGTAGCTGTGTAGTTGTTGTCTCTCTGGAAACGTCGGAGTCTGACTTTACCCCTCTGTGCCTCAGCTTCTGTGTTTCTGAAGTGGGAGTGATAATTATACTTGTTCCTTGGATTTGTGGTGAGGATTGGCTAAAACAATGTATGTGGGAGCCCTAGCACAGTGCCTGGCATGGGAGAGAATGTTAATAAATATTTGTTCCTTTTCTTACAATACTCGGTGTATTTCCTTGCAAAGAGAACCCAAATCCACCCATCAGAAGTAGGGTTCTTAACAAAAGTGGTAACTGTTTCTCACTGCTTGGAGTCCCTGCCTACCTGTACAGCCATTGTCAGGGCTTTCAACACAATGAAATGTTTGGTCATATTCCCAATCAAGAAGGCTTGGCACTTGTCTTTAGGAGTCCGCTGACTTCAGTGAGAGCCTTAGAAGTGAAAAGGATCAACCAGCAAAGCTAGGGCATGTTTCATTTTGCTGGGGAGGCAGTATGGCACGGTAGGGTTAGTAAAATTGTAAGCGTCAAGGAGCCCTGTGTTCAAATTCTGTTCCACTGCATTTAGGCTGTGTGGTTTTGGGAGAATCCCTTAACCTCTCTGCTCCCAGATTCCTTATGTGAAAAATGGAGCTTATAATCCTCACATTACCAGGCCATTTTGAGAATTAAGTGTATTGGTGGACCAGGAGTCTCCCAAGAGTGCCTACCACATTGTAGGCATTTAATAAACGGCTACTGATACTATTTTACAAAATGTTAAATATCCATTCACACTTTTTAAAGAATTGACTCTCTGATGTTTATTGCTTGAAATTTAAAGTCTGGAAACCAAATTTTTAAAGCTTCTGAAAATCTCCCTCACCCTCAGTATAAAAAAAGGCTATTTGCAGTTATCAGCTAAAGAAACTCGGCCAGCTTATGGTGTTTTCAAAGGTGTATTTGCCGGGCCAGAAGATGGATTCTGTTCATTCCCTCTATATCCTTGGTAATGTAATTCCCCTGTTAAGTTTATGGGCCTTTTTCTCCTTGATTGTCCTTATGTGGGTGACAGATGCAGATTAACAAGGGGCAGGAGACTGAAAGAGTCAAGTCACAGAGGGCGGCCCCAAAGGAAACCAAACAGAAGATTTGCAAATCAGGCATTGAAATTAATACACTCGAACTTGTAATAACATTTGTGCAATAATAATATTCCTTTGCGGTTTAATATCCTACTCAGCCCCTTTAAGAGCTTGCCCTGGTGCTTAATGAATGACCGATGCTTATTAGGTTAAGTTGTATTTGAGCTGGCCTGGGCTGCTCTGGTTCAAGTGATTTAATGGGAATTATTTAATAAGTATTATTAGGATAATTAGAAAATGATCACAGTTAGGCAATAATATTGAACTATAAAGGTTGTGAATAACCAGATTTAGAGACAGGCCTGAAAACGTGAGTCGTCTGCGACAGTTATACAAGTCTCCTCTGATAATGATGTGCGCCAGCCTGAAAGGGTCTTTTGTTCCTAGGAGTTATTCATTAGGCGAGCATTGAATTAGAGGAACACGCGGGGGTGCAGGACGGAGGGCAGTGATGGCTGATGAGCAAAATGAGGCTTTGATGAGCTCCCAATTGTCGTGACAACAATTCCTGCTTTCTCTTTTTCCAACAGTCAGAAATAAGCTCTCTCACCCCCAGGAAGGGTTTTTCCCCGTTTTGTCAAGGCAAGGGAAACAAAGAAAAACAAAAGTCCAACAACCCACCCCAGATGACAAGTCATTATGTTCTGTAGGGTGTGTGTGTGTGTGTGTGTGTGTGTGTGTGTGTGTGTGTGTGTGTGTGTGTGTGTGTGTGTATGTATGTGTGTGTGTGAGAGAGATGGACGTCCTTGACAAAGGAAATGGATTCTCCTGGTGGTCCTAGCTGCCCAGAGTAAAGGACCATGATATGCAGCGGCCTGATTGCTCTGAGCCTCACCGTCTATGAAGAGGTCAAGTCGAGCTTTGCAGCCACTTAGACTCTTCTTGGTTACCTTCTGGTTTTGTTGGTTGTCAGTGTAGTGGTCAGTGTTATGTGCGATGGAACACCACAGTTTAGCAAGAGACCACCATTCAAATTTAGTAGATAACAGAATCTCTGCTTGCTTTCAATACCTGGAGACAGGTAAAATCTGGTGAAAACTGAGATCAGCTTTGAGGGAGAACAGATTAGTCCCCAGGGGAATGTAACGGAATATTCCTCCCTTACAGCTTTACCAACTTTGAGGGTGGTTTACCTGCATCCCTGCATTGAGCTTCTTGCTTTTTTGTTTTAGAGCCCGATGGCTTTTCCTTCACACAGATAAGGGGTTTACAAAGAAATAGCAGGGTGTCTGAGGCT
Organism: Leucopleurus acutus; assembly: GCF_964270905.1. Lineage (NCBI taxonomy): Eukaryota > Metazoa > Chordata > Mammalia > Artiodactyla > Delphinidae > Leucopleurus > Leucopleurus acutus. The sequence continues at coordinate 66,387,137 of NC_139151.1, forward strand.
GCCAGCAGGTGGCAGCAGGAGCACACATTATGACAAAAGAAATTGCAATGAACTAGGCAGGAAGAGGGAAGTAGTTTGGCTTACACTCTGTGGTTTTTATCTTGACTGCCGCTGAGGAACAGAAGAAACAATAATTTCCTGGATAATAAAGCAACAAGGTGCCCTGAAAATAACACAGATATTAGAATCAGACACTCCTGAGTTTGACTCTGAAGTTGGTAGCTAAGCAACCAAGGAATTTGGATGGATTTGCTACACTCTATGTGCTGAAAGTAAACAGTGATGTTCAGTGCATCAGAGCAAGGGAGTTTTTACTCACGACACAGCAAACAGCAGGAGCAGCAGTGTGGTACAAGTTGCCCTGTATCTAAGTGCCAGGGTGTAGCCTGGTAGGCCCTGATGACAGCTGTGCACACAGTCGATTGTGCCAGAGTAGGGGAACTCAGCAGCTTTTATGGCAAACAGTAAATAAGCCAGCCCCCTCTCCCAGGAAGCAAGTAGTCTACTTGGCTGGCTGCAGGAGTGGCTCAGGGACACAGGATGGTTAGGCCTCGCTATTTGGCACACTCAGCAAAGACATGCAGGGATGCTCAAGGTTTATGTCAGATTACCTCACTCAACAAATGTCAATAATCCATTTATTATGTATTTACCTCTGTTTTTAGCCTCAGTAGCCACCTGGTCGAGCAGTGGCCTTATAACACAGATGGGCCCAGTGAGGGTGAGACTAAGATTCTCTTCCTGAAGAAGCCTTGGGTCCTCTCTCCATTGCATGGATTCTAGGGTCATTGAGGCTTCAAAGCTGTGTGCCCTAGACAATTGCTTTACACAAAAAAATTCCCATGACAGCAGCAAGAAATATGTTTTATATCACAAGTTAGTACATATAAATATATAATTGAATAAAATGTTTCAAGAGATAATATTGAATTTTGCTACATATAAAAGACTACTACTTTCTATTCTGTCACATTTTTAGTGCTTGTTGTGACCCATAAAATTAATTTTGCAACCCTCGGTTTTAAAAAACACTGTCGTAATAATTTTACCTGAAAAAACTATTTTAAACTAAATACCCAACCCAACTGGCCACCTCATCCAAGGATACAGAATGTGATTCCTAAGAAGTGTGGAGCAGTGGAATGGTGGACTAAATACTATAAAAGCCCATTCACTGCAACAAGATACTTTTGAAAACATTGCTAGGCTCTTAAGTAAGTGAGAGAAATCTCTCAGGGCCAAAAGAGAGAAAAGAAGGTATGCTGAAACCTACATGTTCCAGGAGGGAAGCAAACACAAAAACAGAAATCCAGTGCTGCCTTGGGTCTAACAAAAAGTAGGGGAGCTAACCTTGAGATTCCCATATTAAGCCAGGTCTCTAGCACTCCAAAACCAATTATAGATCCTATATGGAAGAAACCATGCCTCAGTTTAGGCTCTCAGGATTCAGACAGATTAAGTTCAGTAAACCATGAGCTTATAATAATAATTTTAAAAATCACCCAAAACACAAGGAAGTGAGCCACTAAGAATGAGGTTCAAGCAAAATCAACAAATATAAATGGCCAAGAACTTCAACTATAATTATCAAATACAGAATATACTATGTCTCTGTGGGAAACATTTAAAGAAATAGAAGATTACATACAAAAATTAGCAAGCAGAAAAATAAAAGTGAACAGGCAACACCACCTTAACCTTAACCAATCATAACCATAATCAAACTAACATCATGAGCTTCCTGCTGTGATGTACTAAGAAAGATACATGTTCACTTATGCAGCACCTCAGCCAGAAACGCTTACCTTGAATTTAACCATAAAAATACAATCAGGCAAATTCAAATTGAGAGACAATCTGCAAAATAAGTGAGAAAAGTCAATGTCATTTAAAAAAAAGGGAAGGAGGAATCTAGGGAACTGTTCTAGATGAAAAGAGACTAAAGAAACAACTAAATATTATGCTTAATCCTTTAGATTTAAATTTTTTCAAATAAAAACTAATGATTGGAGATTTATTTTAAAAAAAACAATCAAATAAATAGAGAGTTTAGAACTGAAAACTATATTCATTGAAGCTAAAACTTCAGCGAATACACTAAACAGTAGCTTAGACACAGCAGAAGAGAGAATTAGTGAATTGGACAATGTATCTCAAGAAATCAACCGTAAAATAGCACATGAATAGAAGGAGATGGAAAGAAGGAAAGAGTAGCTTATAGACATAGCGGATAGAATGAGAAGGTCTGGTATATGTTTAATTGAAGTCTCAGAAGGAGAGAATAGAGAAAATTAAGGTTGAGTATTATTTGAAGAGATAATGGTTGAGATAATGGTTGAGGTACTGAGCAAAGCATTTAGAACAGGGTCTGATACCAAATCCATGGTTTATAAGCGCTAGCTTTATTTTTTCCAAAGTGGATGAAAGGCATAAATCTACAGATACATGGAGCCCGAGATAGAGAAATCAGGATAAATTTAAAATAATCCACACTTACCTAGGTACAATGATGTGAAAATGTAGGATACCAAAGACTGATATTAAAATGGATAAAGAGAAAAAATAATTCACTTAAAAAAGGAACAAAATTTTTACTAACAGCTCTCTTAACAGCAATAATGGATGTTAGAAGACAGTGGAATAATAATTTCAAAAGGCTGAAAAAAAAAAAAAACCTTCAAGCTAGAACAGTACGCCCAGAAAAACTACATTTAGAGAGCAAGTGCACAATAAAGAAACATTCAGTTTAAAAAAAAGATTTAACTATCTACAAACAAAATTCTAGCAAATATACTTAAAGGGAAAAAAATAGATAAACGTAGGAGGACAATCTGAAATAGTCAAGAAGAAATGGTGAATGCAAAAAATAATAGACATGTAAGTAAAACAAATAAACATTGTCAGTATAAAATAATATGGTTGTTTTTCAAAGATAGAACTAAAATACCAGACTAAAATGGATATAAGTTGGGAGTTGAATGATTAGAAGTGAAGTGTTCCAGGGTCCTAATGTTGTCTAAAAGGAGTCTAAAACACTGATTAAGTTGACTTTGTTAGGGTATTAAAAATTACCTATTTAAAATTTAAGTGTAATTATGAAAAGAATAGAAAAAAAATGTATAACTTCAAATCAGCTAGGGAGGGCTTCCCTGTTGGCGCAGTGGTTGAGAGTCCGCCAGCCGATGCAGGGGACACGGGTTCGTGCCCCGGTCCGGGAGGATCCCACATGCCGCAGAGCGGCTGGGCCCGTGAGCCATGGCCGCTGAGCCTGCGCATCTGGAGCCTGTGCTCCGCAATGGGAGAGGCCACAACAGTGAGAGGCCCATGTACCGCAAAAAAAAAAAAAATCAGCTAGGGAAAACCAAGGGAGAAAAAATAAGAAAAAATAATCAACCAAACAAAGCCCGCCACTCAATTCTAAATAGAAGTTTAAAAGCATTTTAAAAAAGATAAAAAGCACAAAGAAAGATGGTAGAAACAAATCTAAATATCTCAATAATAGTAGTGAAAGTTAACAAACAACAATACCCAATTATATGCTATTTAGCAGGCACATATAAAACATAACTAAATACAAGGTTTAAAGTAAAAAAAAAAAAAAATTGGCAAGTATATACTAGCAAAATAAAGCTAGGGTAATTAAAAGCATATACCTTTAATACCAAAATCATGATTAGCAATAAACAGGGTCACTACATAATTTTAAAATGATCAACTCACCAAGAGGATATGACAGTTTTAAATGTTGTATGTATTAACCGTAATAGGCTCAAAATACATAAAACAAAAAAATGATAAAACGTCAGGGAGAAATTTCTACTATCATGGCAGGAGATTTTAGTACATCTCTCAATTAATGAGAGTCAAACGAAACATTACTATAAATTTGAACATTGCACTTAATAACTTTAATTTAATGGACATGCACCCCCAAATTAGAGAATGTATATTTTTTTCAAGTTTACATGATGATTTACAAAACTTGACCATATTAGTTCATAAAGTAAATCTCAGAGAAGCCATATTATACAGGCCACATTCTATACTACAATGTAATTAACTTAGAAATCAGTAACCAAAATGTATTTTTTAAAACCATGCATTTGGAAAGTAAAAATATACATTTCTCATGGATCAAAAAAACATCAAATTGATAATTAAAAAAATACTTGGAAATTTAAAATGTACTAAATATGAAAAGGAAAACCATAGATCAAAACTCATGAGATGCAGTGAAAATGGTCCTTAGAGGTATCGCCTTAAATACTGTTATTAGGAAAGAAGAAAGGCTTAAAATTAATGAGCTTAGTGTCCAACTTCATTTAGAAAATGAAAAACAAAATAAACCTAAAGAAAGAAGATAATAAATATATGAGCAGATATAAATAAAATAGAGAATAAAGATAAAACAGAGAGGATCAAGCAAGCCAAATGTTGGTTCACTGGAAAAGTTAATAAAAGACTAAAGCCTATCCTCTTAAATTGGTTTTTTAAAGTAAGAGAGAAGAAATAAATTAGGAATGAAAAGGGCAGACACAACCACAGATATAACAAAGATTCAAAAAGATAAAAGAATATAATGAACATTTAATCCAATTAATTTTAAAATTTGGCAATCTAAGGGTGACTTAACAATCATCATGTTAACAAACTAAAAGGGAAAACCACGTGGGCTTTTCAATAGAAGAAGAAAATATCATTTGACAAAATTCAACACTCATTTAGGATAAAAACTCTTACCAAAAAAAGAACTTTTTATTTTGCCTTCTTGAAGCTTAATTTTTTTTATTATATAAGTTTTGATGTACAGCATTATATTTGATATCTGTATACACTATAGAGTTGTTACCACCACAAGTCTAGTTACCACCCATCACCATACAGTTGATTCCCTTCACCCATTTCACCCACCCCCTAACCCCTTCCTCTCAGAAAACGCTACTCTGATCTCTGTATCTATGACCTTGTTTTTGTTTTATTTTGTTTGTTCTTTTTTTTTTTAAATTCCACATATGAGTGAAATCATATGGTGTTTATCCTTCTCTGTGTGATCTTATTTCACTTAGCATAATACCTTCAAGGTCTATCCGTGTTGTCACAAACAGCAGGATTTCATTCTTCTTTTGGCCAAGTAATATTCCATTGTGTACATATACCACATTTTCTTTATGCATTCATCTATTAGTGGACACTTAGGTTGTTTCCATATCTTGTCTATTGTAAATAATGAGGCAATGAACATAAGGCTGCATATATCTTTTCAATTTGGTGTTTTTGTGTTCTTAGGATAAATACCCAGAAGTAAAATTGCTGGGTCAGCACTTTCTTAATTTGAAGGATATCTTCCAAAACCCTGTAGCAAATACCATTGTTTAATGGTAAAATATCAGAAGCATTTCTTTTAAAATCTGTGAAAAAAGAGGATGCCTGCCATCACCTCTTCTATTCAGTATTGCACAGGAGACCCTACCCAGTACAGTAAGAAAAGGATAAAATGGCACAAGGTTTGGAAAGGAAGAAACAAACTTTTGTCATTTCCAGATGATAGAATTAACCACATGGAAACCCAAAGGAATGTACAGATAATTTTTTAAAATAATAAGAGCCTATATCATGTAATTGGAAATAAGATCAAAGTAGAAAAATCAATTGCATTTCCATATCTCAGCATTGGTTTCTAAAAAATGATATAACAAAGAAGATATTGCTTACATTAGCATAAAAACAGGAGGTGCCTAGGAATAAATCTAACAAAAAAAATGTGCACAACCTTTATGGAGCCAACTTTAATACTTTACTGAAAGCCACCAAAACACCCAAACATGAGACTCCCCTTGTGGTCCAGTGGTTGGGACTCCACACTTCCACTGCAGGGGGCGCGGATTCGATCCCTGGTCAGGGAACTAAGGTCCAGCATGCTGCATGGCGTGGCCAAAACGTTAAAAAACAAACAAAAACCCAAACATAATTTTATATATATGAAAACTTGATATAAGCCAGCAGTATCACTGCAGTTCACAGAAAGTAGGTGATTCTGGGACAACTGGTTTTCCATATAGGAAAGAAATAAAATTGAACCTTATCGTTAACCATATAATTTGAAAAATATATTTGCAACACATGTAATCAATGTCATAAAAATTAAAAACTTTAATGTGAAAATGGCACTTGAAAAGTTAAGAATCTTTTTGACCTCAATTTGGTAGTCTATAGACCCCATAAAGGAAAGGAAAAGATAAGCCACTAATTTGGAAAATACATTCGCAACAAATATAACCAAAAAAGAAGAGCCACTAATTTGGAAAATATATTTGCAACAAATATAACAAATTTTCAGTATTCCAGAATATGTAAAGAATTCTTAAAGATCAATGAGACAGGCAAATAACTCCATATAAAAATAGACAAATGGCATAAATATACATTTCACAGAAGAATACTCATTAGTAATTAGGAAAATGCAAATTAAGACTACAGTGAGAAACTATTTTAAAAATTACCAAAACTTATAAAATCTAATACTAAGTATTTGGCAAGGGTGAGGAACAAAGGGAGCTCTTATTCAATGTTAGTGGGAGTGTAAACAGCCACAACTCTTTGGAAAACAATTTGGCTTTATGCTGTAAAGCTGAACGTTCGCATACCTACTGCTCAAGAATTTCATTCCTAAGTATATATTCCAGAGAAACTCTTGCCCACAAGGATCAGAAGACATATACAAGAATGTTCATAGCAGCATCATTCATAGTAGCAAACCGCTAAGAACAACCTAGATATCCATTAACAGGAAAATGGATAAATTGTAGAACAGTTAACTGTGGCACACACAACTGAATATTACATATACAGCAGTGAAAATGAATGAGCAGCATAGAGGCATTTTAGAAACATATAGAAAGAATTTAAAACGAGCAAGTTGCAGAGACCACATATAGTATGATATCATTTCAATAAAATTCAAAGCAAGAAAAACTTTATGATGAATAGATATGTAGCCAAAAGCAAAACAAAACAAAAAGCTGTTTAATAAAGAAAGGACTAGAATTTTTGTTTTTCAGCTGCAGCCTCTGGCTCCCAGAATGGGGTCATGAGCTACCTTCCAGCATCCTGGCTTTGCCAAGACTGAATCAGGCCAGACCCCCAGTGCAGCTTTCTAAATTATCACCATCATGTGTAAGGAGCCTGTGGGAAGTCAACGTACCCAGAGCACTGGGTACAGAAGGCCTGGCTAGAGATTTAAATGAAATAGGCCCGTGGATGAGCACAGGATCTAAGAGCCGACCAGAGGCCAGAGAACAAGAGGCAGGGGCTGAAACCCAACCAGTCTGAGGCAGATGCTTGCACACTGCTACTGAGGATCCTGGCTGTAATCACTCTACTGCCGGTTCATGCTCCAGAACATCACTGAGGGTGTTGAGGGCATTGAGAGAATTGCAGCAAAAACCAAATTAGGACTTCTCATAGATTCTACGGGGGCAGGAAATCATGTCTAAAGAATTAGATAGTTGTGAACCAGAAAGCAACACAAGACCCAACATGGAAAAACAACACACCAATACACAATCAGAGAAGCATTCAGCGTTACTGACAAAAGGAAATGGTTAAAAAGCCACGACTTTAAAGAACGGATTGTTCATTTAGTCTGTTATTGGCCATTGAGAACAAAGTTATGGACCATTAAGTGCCATTCCCTCTAATGTAAGCAGGGACTAAGTGCTGTCAGGCTAGGTGATTTGAACTTGATTATGGGGGTTATAGAAGAATTTCAGTAGGGAGTGACAACGTTTGCTTTGCTTTTTTGAGAGCTCACTTAGGGACAAGTGGGTTGATTTACATGACTCCATTTATAACAAGTTTTTTGTTTGTTTGTTTGCGGTACGTGGGCCTCTCACTGTTGTGGCCTCTTCCGTTGCGGAGCACAGGCTCCGGACACACAGGCTCAGCGGCCATGGCTCACGGGCCCAGCTGCTCCGCGGCATGTGGGATCTTCCCGGACCGGGGCACGAACCCGTGTCCCCTGCATCAGCAGGCGGACTCCCAACCACTGCGCCACCAGGGAAGCCCTAACAAGTTGTTTTGTGTTGAGTTTTGACTACTTTATTTCACTTAAGCAAGTGGAATCCTTGCATTTTGCCTAGGAAAGAACATGATGTGAGGGCACAGGAGCAAAGGAAGAACCAGTCGACTGTGGTCACAAGCAGGGGTGGCAGCGAGGGTTAGGTAACTGGGCTATTCTATTCACAGCCAGAGGCTGCTCGCTTTCTGGCCGTGCCATTCTAGCTGCATCCTGGTTCCCAGATGTAGCAGTCACATCCCTGCCCTAGAAGGGCTTGCAGCTCACCAACAACCATGGGACCAGCTAGAGACATGGTTGAGTACACACAGTCTGTGTAGGCACAGAGTCTCTAGTCTTCTTCCCAAGCAAGTGCTGATGATCCAGCCAGCCATATGACCCTTCCGTTTACATGGAGACAAAAAATATATATAATTATTTAAGAGCTTTTATTAATCTCAAGTGAAGTTACCAGATAAAGTTTAGCCACATGTAATCAAGTCGGGGATTACACTCTAGTTGAGGTTTAAAGATATACAGCAAATACTCCACATGGAACTATAGAACTTGACACTGGAAGAAACAACAGCGTGGTAATGACAATGGTACAGTTTATTGAATGTTCACCATGTACCAGGCACCATGCTCAGCATTTTGCATGCATCATCTCATTTAATCTTCATAACCGATTTAGGAGGCAGCGACTATGATCACCCCCATTTTTCAAGAGAGGAGACTGAGGCAGAGAGATGTGAGGTTACTTGATCAAGGTCACACATTTGTAAGTGGGAGAGAAGGTCTGATCGATCTCAGGCCATGCCCACTGCCACTACACTCTACTGCGTCTGCGGTGAGGGGCAATGCTGCTTGAGACTTCAGTAGGACCTGCAAGGAAGCTCTCTGGTGGGTAGCAGTGAGGTGATGGAAATCTCAGTACATTGCTGAGGTTGAGAGCAAGGCAAGCCTGGGATAGGCACAAGCTGCCTGCATCCAATGCTTTGGGAAAGCAGATTCCCTAGAAATCTGCACTTGATTCCATGTTCAGAGATCCCCAAAAGTGATTTTGACTACTGAGGAAAGGAAGAGTCTAAAAAATAAACTGTAGGCTATAAAGTTGAAAATTATTCCGCTCAAAAAAGTAAATTAAATTGATTGATTCAGTTCAACCTGTGTTTGTTGAGTACAGCATCAATACAAATCAATGAGGCTGCACTGGGAACTCTCTGAGGGACCAGATTTTAGAAGGACACACAAGAAAGATTGAAGAAGGGACATGCAAGGCAGGATAAAAGTCTGGCTTGAACCTGTAGGTATAATGTAGCAAAGAGGCTGAGTCTGAAAAGCAACAACAAAAAGTACTCTAAAGACGGCAAAACAGTGCTGTTTCTTTTGGATTAAAAACAAGGCAAGGATAGACCCAGCACTGAAGCAGATGGTGTAATATTACATGATTGGGGAGAGGCAGGGTTTTCTACTCTCCGCTTTTGTTTTCTTAATCAAGGAAAATGGTCCTCAATCTAGAAATGTTAAGCAAATATCTAGATGAGGAAATTGAATCTGGATAGGTGAGAAAAATGGGAGGCAATGAATTCAGGTTTCTAAGCCCGGGTGAAAGATGATACGTACATACAGAGAGTAGTGTCTTTGATGTGGCCTTACTAAATCAGAATTTGTTGATTGACTGAGTTAACCCCCTGGTGTTGAAATAAGTTGCAGATATACCTCAGTCTTTGAAGACTCAGGAAGAATTCCTGGACCAAAAAGCTAGTGATGAGTACATTTTCTACTTTCATATGAGAAAGAAACATGAGTCCTGATCCTTGTCAAAATTCTAGAAAGGATTGTTAAAGAAATTGTGAATATTGAGAAAGAAATTTAGAGATTACTAAGGAATCACTGGTGTTTACTTAGAAGCTTTGGAAAACAAATGTCATTTCCTTTTCTGGGTGGTGTTGTGAGGTTTGTCAGGCCAAGGGACAAAGCAGGCTTTGTGAAGCTTGGTTTCAGGAAATTATTTTGTTATTAAAGTTTCTTATAAGAGCCTAGTGGACAAGATACAGAAATGTGGACTGGATGGTACCAGTTGGGCGCCATGCATTTAAAGTTTATAGAACAGGCTCACCCAAAGGTCTCTAATGGTCTAGATGGCTCTGTTCTTGGTCTAGTCCTATCTGACGTTTTGTTTTTCAATATAGCGTAAAGGTACAGGATGCCCTTTTTTATCGATTCCACAGAAATCCCGAATCTAGGAGAAATGTGTCAGATGGAGAAAATATCCCAAAGATTTCCCCTTGATGGAACAAAATAAGCAAGATGATCATTAACAAGACACACATAAAGTCTTGAATTAGGTCTAGAAAAAGATCAGTTGCACAAGTAGAACATAAAGTCCTCAGACTTCACCACCCCTGCTGTGGAAAGACCAGATTCCACTGCAAGTTAGGAAGAGCCAGGTGAAGACACTGCTGCTAAAAGGACTTCTGCAATCCCAGGGCACAGGGTGAAGGTGCAAGGGTGTCTCTCCGCTCTGGGTTGTTTGATTCTGGACTCTCCTTAAGATGTGTCCTGGGAAATTAGAGGGCAAACAGAGTGGGTAGCTCTTTTATGACAAAATGATAGATGACCTGGAGGTACTGACGAAATAAGAACACTTCAGTGTATCATGAGACCTGCCTTCAAATATCTGAATGTCTTTCATAAGAATGTAGAGTTACTGTTCTCTATTTTCCTGGAGAGGGCACAATTGGACTCACTGGCTTGCAGCCAACCCGTCAAAGATCAAAAGAAAGAAGTTTTCAATACTTAAGAGTACACAGCCCTGCAGTGGGCTTCTTGGACAGCGGGGAATTCTACCATCCTTGGAGAATTATAGTAGAATCTGGGGTGGGAGGGAGGTAGAGGGAATTCCTATGTGCCTCCATGACTGGGAGAGATGACCCCTAAGTGTTCTCCCATCATGTATATGATTTGAATAATGACTGTTACCATTTATTGAGCTTAAGCTAAGTGGCAGGGCTGGGCTAAGGTCTTTGTGTGTGCGATCCCACTGCAGTTTTTTTTTTTTTTTTTTTTGCGGTACGCGGGCCTCTCACTGTTGTGGCCTCTCCCGTTGCGGAGCACAGGCTCTGGACGTGCAGGCTCAGCGGCCATGTCTCATGGGCCCAGCCGCTCCGCGGCATGTGGGATCTTCCCAGACCGGGGCACGAACCCGTGTCCCCTGCATCGGCAGGCGGGCTCTCAACCACTGCGCCACCAGGGAAGCCCTCCACTGCATCTTTATAACAAATGAGGAGACTGAGGCTCAGGGAGGCTATTAAGAGCTTAAGCCCACACAGTGATAGGTCAGAGAATGGAATTTTGATCCCAAGCCTGAGTTTAAAGTATAGGCTCTTAATTTCTATGTTATATATGATCTCCAGTCTATATACTTCATTCTTTCATTCAGCAACTATGCCCTGGAATGCCTTGTTCTTCACCTCCTCCTGCCTCTCTCATCCACTTAAGCTGAGCTCACCTACTGTCTCCTCTCTGAGGTTTCCTCCACACAAGATGAATTGCTTCCCTCCTGTGTTGCATGGCAGGGGGCACATTGTATCCTATTTTCCTGTGCAGTGTTGGTTTTCCTACTGGACTGCAAGCTCCCAGTTTCCTGAACAGCTGGAACCAGTGCTTATTCATCCCTGTCCCTCAGCACCACAAACAATGCTCAGAAGATGGTGGTACTCAACAGGTTTATAAGTTAGTCCATTCATCCATCCAGTCATTCATTCAAGAAACCTAAGAAAGAATAACGTCTTCTTTCTTTCTTTTTTTTATTGGAGTATAATTGCTTTACAATGTTGTGTTAGTTTCTGCTGTACAATGAAGTGAATCAGCTATATGTATACATATATCCCCTCCCTCTTGGACCTCCCTCCCACCCCACCCCACCATCCTACCCATCTAGATCATCACAGAGCACCAAGCTGAGCTTCCTGTGCTTTATAGCTTATTCCCACTGGCTATCTATAAGGAGGCAAGAACTTACAATGGAGAAAAGACAGCCTCTTCAATAAGTGGTACTGGGAAAACTGGATGGCTACATGTAAAAGAATGGAATTAGAACACTACCTAACACCATACACAAAAATAGACTCAAAATGGATTAAAGACCTAAATGTAAGACCGGACACTATAAAACTCTTAGAGGAAAACAAGGAAAAACATTCTTTGACATAAACCACAGCAAGATCTTTTTTGACCCACCTCCTAGAAAAATGAAAATAAAAACAAAAATGAACAAATGGGACCTAATGAAAAAAACTTTGCACAGCAAAGGAAACCATAAACAAGATGAAAAGACAACCTTCAGAATGAGAGAAAATATTTGCAAACGAAGCAACAGACAAAGAACTAATCTCCAAAATATACAAATGACTCATGGAGTTCAATATTAAAAAAACAAACAACCCAATTTAAAAATGGGCAGAAGACCTAAATAGACATTTCTCCAAAGAAGATGTACAGATGGCCAAGAGGCATAAGGAAAGCTGCTCAACATCACTAATTATTAGAGAAATGCAAATCAAACCTACAATGAGGTATCACCTCACACCAGTCAGAATGGCCATCATCAAAAAATCTACACACAATAAATGCTGGAGAGGGTATGGAGAGAAGGGAACCTTTTCGCACTGTTGGTGGGAATGTAAATTGATACAGCCACCATGGAGAACAGTATGGAGGTTCCTTAAAAAACTAAAAATAGAACTAACATATGACCCAGCAATACTACTACTGGGCATGTACCCTGAGAAAACCATAATTCAAAAGGATACACATACCCCAATATTCATTGCAGCACTATTTACAATAGCCAGGACATGGAAACAACCTAAATGTCCAACAACAGATGAATGGATGAAGAAGATCTGGTAATATATACAGTGGAATGTTACTCAGCCATAAAAAGGAATGAAACTGGGTCATTTGTAGAGATGTGGATGGACCTAGAGTCTGTCATACAGAGTGAAGTAAGCCAGAAAGAGAAAAACAAATATCGTATATTAACACATATATGTGGAATTTAGAAAAATGGTACAGATTTGCAGGGCAGGAATAGAGGCGTAGACAGTAGAGAATGGACATGTGGACACAGGGGGAAGGGGAGGGTGGGACGAATTGGGAGATTAGGATGGACGTACATACACTGCCATTCGTAAAATAGATAGCTAGTGGGAACAAGCTATAAAGCACAGGAAGCTCAACTTGGTGCTCTGTAACATCTTATTTATCTCTCTCCCCCTTTTAATCCTTCCTGCATGAAACTCCAGGTATCGTTCTCCTACTCAACCACCTTCAGTGTCCCTTTGTATCTACAGCATTAAGTACAAGAGCCTTAGCATGGCTAAGGGGCCTCTATTATATGTAGATTTTAATACCCTCAAAGGTCTCATCATCCTCCCCTCCATGTCCCCTTAGCCCTTCCTGATCTCTCTCTCCACCATCTTCTATCCTATCCCCTAGTCTTTGATCATATTGTTCCCTCTTCTTGGAATATCCTCTCCCACCCTCATTATTTCCTCTCAAAGTGTTATCCATTCTTCAACGTCCCAGTTCAAACATCGCCTCCTCCGGGGAAGCCCACCCTCACACCCTGACCAGGAAAAGCCTCCCTTCTCTGTATTCCCAGTCCTTTTTTGCTGCTTTGTTGTTGTGACAGTTTTCTAATATTCTACTTTATTTTAGCTTTTTGGTCCATCTGATCCGAAAGATTATCTAACAATACCCTTTTCAGCAGGAACTATGCCTTACTATCTCCAGAATTCTTGTGATACGTGGCATTATCTATCACTGTATCCCCAGTACCTAAGGCAATACCTGACATCTGTTCCATAAATAGGTGTTATTGAATGGATGGATGAATGGATGAATGAAATCATCAGAAGTTCTGCATTGTAGCATCAGTTTACACATTAACTAAATATATAATTTGTGACATTTCATATCAATTGCTCTGGACCCCAGTTTCCATATCAATAAAAGGGTGTTCAAGGAGTCAGGGAGAAAGGGTGCTCATTTTTATGGATGACTTTGCTGTGTGCAAGGCAATGTGCTAGGGACGTTATTTACCTTACAGGCCTAAGGGAGGGAGGGAGGGATGAGGATGGGGGAGGGGTATACAAGCAGTGAAGAGTATGGGCTTAGGATAAGGCTTCCTTGAACTCAAGCCCTAGCTCTGCTACTTACTAAATGTGAGCTTGGGCAAGTTATTCTAATCTTTTAAACCTCTGTTTCTTCAGCCATCAAGTGGTTGAAGAAACCACTTGATAATAAGAGAACCTACTGGTGAGTTTGTTGTGAGGAGTTGAATATAAGGTCCTTAGCCCATCGACTGGCACGTAACCCTGAATTATAAACAGCAGCTCATTATTATTATTCTATTACTTGTGTGTCTTCTTGTTCAGTTTACCCCATGAAGAAGCAGAGCCCCTGAGAGGTTAAACTACTTGCCCAAGGTCACATCTTCTGTCTGCCCTGTTTCCCTCTCCACCTACGGGACCCTGCAGGATAAATCCTTCGAGAATGGCCATGAGCTCTGCAACACAGCCTGTGTTCCCATTTCAGGGTGAAATACTAGAAAGCCACCCCATGTTGCTGCTTCTCAAACATGCCCAGATTTTAGCATTTTATTATCTAAACATTTAGCATCTAACACTGAATATCTAAAAGCAGGGTCAATTTTCTCATGGTTATTCTTCTGTTTAATAAAGGAAGAAAGGTCATAATCTAAGTTATAAGAGTGAACAGATATAACTTTTTCCCTATGAGATTCAAAGCTAATACCTTTTTCTCCCCCATCATTTGGCTTTGTGCAAAAATTCAAAATGCCAATTACTGCTCCTCTGCGACTAAATGAAGTGTGAGCTTCCCTGCCCCATAAAGGGAGCCACACCCTACCTGGACACTCAGTAGGCATTTGATTCAGAAGAAGAGAAGGAGATAGTAACCATCAGGGTTACTAGGGTTTTTTTGATGGAGGATGTGATGCACAAATGTGTAGAAGTTTTTTGTTTTCTTTAAATAAATTATTTTATTTTATTTATTTATTGTTTCTGGCTGCATTGAGTCTTCGTTGCTGCACGTGGGCTTTCTCTGGTTGCAGTGAGCGGGGGCTATCCTTCGTTGAGGTTCGCGGGCTTCTCATTGTGGTGGCTTCTCTTGTTGTGGAGAATGGGCTCTAGGTGCTGCATGGCCTTCAGTAGCTGTGGCTCATAGGCTCAGTAGTTGTGGCTCGTGGCTCTAGAGCACAGGCTCAGTCGTTGTGGCTCACGGGCTTAGCTACTCCGTGGCATGTGGGATCTTCCTGGACCAGGGATCTAACCTGTGTCCCCTGCACTGGCAGGCAGATTCTCAACCACTGCGCCACCAGGGAAGCCCTGCATAGAAGTTTTATGGAGGACATACAGGTAGGCAGGAGAGGGATCATTAGTGGCAGGCCGTTGTCAAGGGTATATGGCTCATGGAGCTGAAGTATTCATGCCCTAAATGTCCAGGAGGACCTCCCCCAGAGCACGCACAGGTGGGTTTTATTTGTCATGTCCATGATCTCGAGGCATCAACAAGCCGTCAGCGGGCTGCGCCTGCGGAGCCCTTTTTGCTACAAACATGGCCCCCTGAAGTAGCTCCAAAGCAGTTTGATCATGGGAAGAGGAATGCCAATCTAACCCATTTGCCGTTGATTTCTTAAGCAGATTCAGGCACACAGGATGAAGCACAGCTTTTGCAGGAATGGTTTAAGCTGGTTCTGGAGAAGAATAAATTAATGCGATATGAGTCGGAGTTACTGATCATGTAAGTAAGGCAACACAGATAAGAGTGAGGCCTAAAAGCAAAGAGGGCGGGAGTGGGGTGCCCCAGCCTCCTGGGTTGGAGTCTCAGGATCTTTTCTTCTTGTGCATACAGAATTGTGATTGAGACAAATTGACATTTGATGTCTTGCATATCATGCTGGCATTAGTGCAGAGAATCTTCAATTGTCTGTTCTCTGCTGTGGAGTCCTATGGCTAAAATGATTTCAGGTAATGGGTCTGGAGCTGGAGGGCATTTGGATAAGACACTTTCAATCCATCCCTGTCCCCCACACCAGGGGGGACCCACTTGCAGTCACACACCTGCAGTGGGGAAGCATGTGTCTGGCTTCTGTGTGTGAATCATGGGAAGGGCTTGCTGAAATCGCCTGACCACTTCCTTGGGGGTTTAATGGATTGAAGGTGGAGCTCGGTCTGGCTGTCCTCTGAATGAGAGGTTGCAGTCTGGCTGGGAGATCGGAAAGTAGAGATGGATCTTACCGTCCTCTGAAAATGTTGAAGGTCATTCTACCTGTCACCATTCTGGAGGGAAAGGAAGTAACATTTAATATAAACTGACTAAGCACCACAAGTTGTACTGGGTGCTTTCACTTATGCTGTCTTATTTCATTTTCACCCCAACCTTGAGAGTTAATTTTGGGAGTCTTTGAAGGGGTCTAATAAAATTCTTTTCCTCTTCTCTGCCTGGGTTCTGAGCCGGGTGAGAAATAAGACAATTGGGTCAATAGTTGACCCAGAATATCAAAATAAAGTGTTTATTACTGATTATGGCTAGCTCGGCTAAATATGAGAGCCCAAGTGGGCTTGCTAACTATATTCATTTCCTAGGGCTGGACTAATATATTATCACAAACGGGCTGGCTTACAATAAGAGAAATGTATTCTCTCTCAGTTCTGGAAGACAGTCTGAAATCGAGGTGTTAGGAAGGCCATGCTCCCTTCGCGGCCTCTGGGGGAGAATTCTTCCTTGCCTCTTCCAGCGTCAGGTGCCTCCAGGCATCCCTTGGCTTGTGACCGCATCACTCCAATCTCTCCCTCTGTCTTCATGCAGCCTTCTTTCTCTGTGTGTCCATGTCTTCTCTTCTGTCCCTTGTAAGGACACTTGTCGCTGGGTTTAGAGCCCACTGGCATAATCCAGAATATTCTTACCTCAAGGTTCTTAACTTAATTACATCCACAAAGACCCTTTTTCAAATAAGGTCACTTTCAAAGGTTCCAGGGGTTAGGATGTGGACATATCTTTTGGGAGTTCACCATGCAACTTACTATACTACCCAACCCCAGAATTAGACACACTCATCTGTCACAAAAGGTAGTGAATCACTTGCTTCTTGGGGGTAAGGCTTTTACCCTAGACCAGTGGGTCTCACCTGGGGGCAACTTCCATCTCACTTCCTCCTTCCAGGGATATTTGGCAATGTCTGAAGACATTTTTGTCTATCGCAACTGGGAGGTGCTAGTGATATCTAGTGCGGAGAGGCCAAGGGTGCTACTGAACATTCTACAACGCACAGGGCACCCCGCTTCCCTCACCAACAAAGCGTTACCCAGCCCAAAATGTCAGTAGTGTCAAGATTGAGAAATCTTGCCCTAGACCCATAGCAAGGCTCAGAGTAACAGAGAACACATGTTTGCTGCAGGCAGGCTGATCCCCAGGGAGAAAGGGTGTGAGCTGAGTTCCCCTAGACTGTTCTTCCCAAATTCACCTTCCCTGGGGTGAGAGTGAGCATAAGCATGAAAGTGGAGAGAAGAAGCCAGGAATTATACTCCTTGAGCTCCACTGACATGAAGGAAACGCCAGGAATGGGGAAGAAGGGCTCATCTGTAGCAATTACTTTTATTATTACTATTTTTTAAAATTGATGTACATGCTGAGACTCAAAGCTACTAAGTAATTTGTCCATCTCCGCCTGACCACAAAGCCCTTTCTATACAGCTGTATCGTCTGCCTTTGGTCCAGGTGTGAATTATAAAGTTCATTGACAAAAAAGTATCAAGCACATTCCATGTGCTAGGAAATGTGCTGGGTACTGTGGAAGTAGAGATGCGTCAGGCCATAGTCCCTATCTTCGAGGATCTCACGGTTTCAGGGGAGACAGACACGCAAGCACACAGCATGAGAGGAATGAGAAAACATAGCAAGCGCTCCATGGAGGTTTGTAGGAGGAGCAGTCAGTGCACAGGCCCTGCCGGCAAAGGTCAGGTGGGTGGTGACTGCTCGGTGACCGTGGTCACTCCTTGGTACGCTGTCAGAGGGAACTTTCTCCTCCACCAGAGGCCAAGGAGGAGAACTCGGATGTGTGAGCTAGACAAAGGCAGGTGGGAGCTCTGGTAAAGGATAGGTTTTAGTTTGGAGAAAGACCTGCCTGAACTAGGAGAAACGTCTTACCCTGGTGTGTCATTTTGGGTCCCTTGGGAAAGCAGGTGCCACGACAGAATTAGAAGTACAAGAGGTGTATTGGGAGAAAGGAGAAAGGGAGTGGGAGTGAGAGGGACGTCTTCAGACCCCATGCAGTCCTGACATCTGTAAAAGGAGAGGGGAGGGAATGAGAATTGGCAGGAGGAACGTCAGACCGTAGTGCAGCCCTGAGCCAGGCGAAGGGAGCCCCAGAGCAAAGCCTGCCCATCCGAGGAGTCCAAAGTGGGGCAGAAATGGCCCAGCTCCAGCACCGCCACTGTGCTCGCTCGCTGGCTGGGGCTGCTCACGGACAGTGTGGCCTCAGCACAACAGTGAAGTGGATTCTGCTACAGCAGTCAGCTCACTACACACTACACTGCTTCCGGAGTTCTCTCTTAAAGGAAGATCTGAGTGGTGCGTTTCCACTGGCTACCAGAGTGGGCCAAGGGAAGTTGAGTGTCAGTAACAAAAGCGAGAGTATTGAAAAAAGCATGGACCTTGGCCCACGTAATAGTAGAAGGAGTAAAAATGACAGCGACAACAGGGTATAGTAAGTGACCCAAAGCTATAGCAGATACACATGCAGCCTGCAGGTGGGGCTGCAAGGGAAGGCCCCCCCCTCCACGTCAAACCCAGGGACCTAGACTCAGCGCTCACCCTCTTCAGTGTCTCTGTAGCATTGGACACCCTTGATCTCTCTCTTCTCTCCTGAAACTTTCCTCTCTTGGCTTCTGTGATGCTGCATTTCTTGTTTACCCTTCCAACCTTTTGCTCGCTTCTTCCCTGGCTCTACCTCTTTTGTTTGGCTTCTAAATGTAGGTGTTCCCAAGGTCCTGTCTTCAAACCTTTTTTTCCTCTATAGCAGGGGTCCCCAACCCCCGGGCTGTGGATCGGTACTGGTCCATGGCCTGTTAGGAACCGGGCTGCACTGCACAGCAGGAGGTGAACAGTGGGCGAGCGAGCGAAGCTTCATCTGCCACTCCCCATCACTCCCCATCACTCCCCATCGCTCCCCATTGCTCCCCACCGCTCCCCATCGCTCGCATTACCGCCTGAACCTTCCCCCCCCCAGCCCCCACTCCCGTCCGTGGAAAACTTGTCTTCCACGAAACTGGTCCCTGGTGCCAAAAAGTTTGGGAACCGCTGCTCTGTAGCCTCCCTTTTAGAGATTACGTGGCTTCACCTATCACCTCTGACCCCTGCCTCATCCATTTGTGGTCCTCATTTCTCCTGAGAACGCCAGACCTGCACTCCCAAAGGTTTGCAGAACCTCCACATTACCACATGGCCCAGCTGGTGGGAAGCTTACACACATACTCTGACATACATGGGCTATCCCCAGCCATGGAAAGGTCATGAAGTTCTGTCTGAGCTTCACCGAAAGCTAACTTCACTTCTTGACTTTGCTGTTCTGTCGGTGGACACACTGAGCCCCCAGCACTCCAGCTTGACTCCTCCAGAACATCGCTGATTCTTCTTCCCACGTCAGTTACAACCAGATGGGTAGTTGTGTAGCATTCTGCCTCCACCCGGACAGAATGTCTCACTCCTCTTTCCTCCTTGTTTTCTTGTTTACCACAGTCAGAGATCTGGGAGTTGTTAGAGGTGATACTTGAAGTCACGTTGCCCCTAAAAGAGAGGAGAGTTTCAGATTGTCATTGCTTCTACTGTTCTAGTCATTTCTTCACAATCCAGTCCTGGGTGGCCTTCCAAAAGCTTGCTGAGAGCACATTACAACTCCCCATCATCTCTTGAGTCCAGCATATCTCAGCAGCAGCAGCAGCAGCAAAACTTTCAGTTTTGAGATATTCCAAGACCCCAGTGGTTTTTTTGCGTTACGTGGGCCTCTCACTGTTGTGGCCTCCCCCATTGCAGAGCACAGGCTCCGGACGCACAGGCCCAGCAGCCATGGCTCATGGGCCCAGCCGCTCCGCGGCATGTGGGATCTTCCCGGACCGGGGCACGAACCCATGTCCCCTGCATCGGCAGGCGGACCCTCAACCACTGCGCCACCAGGGAAGCCCCCAAGACCCCAGTTTTAATAAGGAAAAAAGAATGCAGTCGCTACAGTCAATGGGTTTGTTAGTCAATATTTCTACACAGATCTCCAGTATTTACAAAGTTTGAACATTCTCTCATCCCCAGGGCCCGAGAACTAGAATTAGAAGATCATCAAAGCAGACTGGAGCAGAAATTAAGAGAAAAAATGCTCAAGGAGGGTGAGTATGGTGATATGTTTGGGGCCTTTGTTAAAGACGTTTTCCCCCATGAAGACACGTGACCAGAACATGCTGCACATTGCAGAGTGGAGCGCTCTTCCTGCCTTGTGTCACCAGCCTGGAAGTCAGAGGGGGCACAAAGCCAGCCTTCCTCTGCCCCCACCAGAGCACAGCAAGTCCTTCTTAGCTTCATTCACTGGGGCCGTGAGAGCAGCATTTAGCTCCATCCCATGTGCTTATAGGAACAGAGTCATTTAGTCACGCATTCATTCACTTATCCATCCATTCATTTAACAAATATTTGTTGAGAATCTAGAGTGGGCCTGGCAGATGGAGAAGAGCAGCCCTGCCCTGTGGTCTCACTCGGGAGACTGACACCCAGACCAGTAGTTATGACACAGTGAGATGAGGGTCATGACTTACGTGCTTTGGGAGCACAGAGGAAGGCAGGCCTGGTTCTGCCAGGCACTGGGGAATGGAAAGGAAGCATCCTTCCCACCACAGGCTGGGCCAGGGCATCACACATGAGAAAATTATTTCCACCATGAAGGAGGGAGAGTTGAAATAAACTTAATTGACACCATATACTGATTTATGCATTCATAGGCTCCAGCCTGCGAGGCATATTCACTCTGTTCTGTGCCTGTATGTTTGGGGGGCCAGATCCGTGCATGGCTTTCCTACATTTAGACCTAAGTCTGAAAGAGCAAGTTAAATCATTTCTGTATACCTCATGGACCGAACATTGCACCTACCCATGGGTTACCTGCTTCAGAGCAAGCCCTTAGTAAATATGAGACATTTTCATCATGATCGTTCTTATTTAGTATTTTATCCCCATTTTACAGATTAGAAAACCGAGTCTCTGAGAACTTAAAAAGCATGCTCAACGTAAATGATGGGTCTAAGACTTGGGAACAGATCATCACAGACTTGGGGGTCTCCTGTTCTTTTTCACATAGTAGTGTTTGTAGATTGTTTCTTTATAGCAGTAGAAAACTATTTCTAACAAAATCCTTAGAGAACTGCTCTGTACAGAATGGATAAAAGTGGCATACATCATCTTTTGTTCGTCCGAAGGGGCTCAGATGGTTCCATCATTGACAAACCAAAACTGAGAGAGGAATTTTAATTTTTTTGTGTTGATAATCAAATAAGGGGCATGAATACTGAAGTGTACCTAAATTAACAAACCGTACTGTATAACTAATATCTCACTTACACATCTCATAAAAATTTTAATTTGCTCCATATCAGGGTGGTAAAATACACACCACCAAAGACTCCATTAGTCACTTTTGAATCTTTTTTTTTTTTTAATTCTTACTAAAGAATGATGGTCATACATCTTCTCACTCTTCTGGGGTGTACAAAAAAATACGGCTTCTTCATTTTGCCTTGTCATCTTGCAGGAAACCTTCATACCACTAGTTATCAAGAAGAAAAGGAAGGAAGGGAGGAAGGAAGGAAGGAAGGGAGGGAGGGAGGGAGGGAGGGAGAGAGGGAGGGAGGGGGAGGGGGAGGGGAGGGGGAGGGGGAGGGGAGGGAGGGAGGGAGGGAGGAAAGGGAACTTTTTTTATCCCTCTCTGGTAAACTTAGTCTGCTGCAATAATTTAGGCTGATGCCGTCCCTCTAGGAAATGCTCAGTCTTTGGGGGATGAAAATGTTCAGTCTTGCAGATTGCCACCCCTTGCATCTGCTTGATTCTTAAGGTGACCTCCAGGTAATGGCGAGAGGCGGGTTTGTGTGACTTCACAGCACTGGAAGTCTGTGTGGGTTTCTCTGACTCATTGACTCCCACATAGCTGTCTCCTGTCATCAGGCCGCCACTGTCTCTGCTGGCATTTGCAGCCAAGGTGTGTGGCTGGCCTGACCCATAGCCTGGCCATTCTCTCAGCGTGCCTGGAGCCTCACTCCTGGCCTCGCTTAGCCTCACCTCAGCACATCCTCCACTCAGCCTGGCCAGACAGTCTCCAGTGTGAGGCCACTCCATCCCTCATCATGGGGAGCCCCATGGCAAGCCCAGTGGCCGTCTACCTTTGCACCTCTGGGGCAAGTGGACATTTCTAGGCTCTACCAGTGTGTGCCACACACAGCAGATCAAGATCTGGGGAGCCACACCCAGACCCCTCTTCTCTGCTCAGCCATGAAGTTCTACCTGTCCCACGTTTACACACAGGGCGCCTTTCCAGCTGGCCTCTTCCCAGAGTTCCAAGCAAGGGGCAGGGCAAGAGTCCCTCAGCCCCCCAGTGCTCCCATCAAATGATGTGACATTCCTTGCCTCTTTGGGGGCTTCCAAGGCCCAGAACAGAGAGACTGGAGCCCAGGGCCCTCACCTTTATCTTCTCCAGCCTCTCTCTCCTCCCTCCCATCAAACATGAGCTGCAAAGAGAATGGTGCCTCTTTATTTCCCTTTTGTCATATGTACCTTATTCCTGACACTGTTCTCAGACCTCAGCCTGATGCAAGAGACAGTGGTACCATTTCTGCTCTGGTATCCGGCCCACCACCTAGTCCCAGTGTGTTAAGTAGGAAGAGCTAACAGAATTTATAGAGTCTTCTCCCAAGGCAATAATCTGGTTGACAAGATTTAAAATCTGCCTTTAAAATCCTATTTTGAGTGTCAGAAAGTCATTACTACCTGTTTCTTACTCTTTTCCTTCCTTTTATAAAAATCTTGTCTCCCTGAGGCAATCGAATGTCTCGGGCCAATTAGGAAGAAGGTCATGTACTCAGGGAGAAGCATAGTCACAGTGTGGAAACATCCTCCTAGCGGCCAGCCATAACCTCACTTGGCTGCCGCCTGGTCTCTATTCAAAGGCTGCAATTTGTCATTAACTACCAATGAAAAAAGGATTCTCACTGAAATAGCTTCCACTGACGCGGCTGGTTTACTGAGAAACTCTTCTCACAGATCGCTTTGCTCAGACATGTTCAGGGGAAACCGCCTTTGTGCTGCCTTGTTGGTTTCTTTTTTGTGAGGGGAGGGCAGGTTGGAGGGCTTGGCAGGACTTGGCTGGTATTAACTTCTTTTTCTCACAAAGGGGTTTTCCCTGTCACTTTATATAGAGTCTCAAGATGAAAACCGAGCTGACAGCAGCACAAAGCACCCACCTTTCTAATCTGTGACTTGGAGGGCAGGTCCCTGGTGTTAAATTCATTTCCTTGTTTTCTCCATGGAAATTAAAGGGCAGAACAAGTCCAGAACAGTCAAGAATGCCCGTGCCAAAAGTTCTCCTGGGGTCAAATCTTACCTGAAGTCCAATGTGGGTGTTTTCGTTTGTTCTTGTTTTTTACTTATTTTTGTTTGTTTGTTTGTTTCTGTAGAGAGCCAGAAAGATGAGAATGATCTGAATGAGGAGCAAGAAATACTCACCGAGATGATGCAAGTAATTGAGCAAAGGGACAAACTGGTGGATTCCTTAGAGGAACAACGCGTACAAGAAAAGGCTGAAGACCAGCGCTTTGAAAGCTTCATATTCTCCAGGGGCTGTCAGCTGAGCAGGACATGAGGAAGCCCCACAGGGAGCAAGCCGAGGACCAGATCAGGCCAAGCACCCTTCACTCTCTTCTTCTTCCTTTCACAGGATATGTCAGACCTGGAACGTAACTTATACCATGCTGCAATATATATATATATTTTTTGCGGTACGCGGGCCTCTCACTGTTGTGGCCTCTCCCGTTCCGGAGCACAGGCTCCGGACGCGCAGGCTCAGCGGCCATGGCTCACGGGCCCAGCTGCTCCGCGGCATGTGGGATCTTCCTGGACCGGGGCACGAACCCGTGTCCCCTGCATCAGCAGGCGGACTCCCAACCACTGCGCCACCAGGGAAGCCCCCCTGCAATATTTTTAAAAGAATTTAAGATCCTCTCGTATGTACTCCAGCTGCCCAAGATCCTTCCAGAGATTATAATGAAGAAAATACAAAGACTCTTTTGAAATTGGCAGTCACCTTCAGTAGGTCTCTTAAATTGGAGGTGACCGTGGCAGATGACTAGCATTGTTTTCCGTAGAAAGTGACACAGAGATCGATTTTCCTGCTGCTTTCATCGTTTTCCCTTCCCAAATTCATTGAGTTACACATCTAAAGATTTTTAAGAAGCTGCCTTTTCATTAATATATCCATATTTGCCTTTTTTTGCATGGATGACCGGTTTCCAAATGTCAGAAAGAAGCAGCCGCAGTTTAAAGATTAGGTTAATATTTAAATTGTGTTTCCAGAGAAAGAGAAGAAACCTTGAGATTACTGATTACATAAAGCAAATAATTCATATAGCAGGTGTTAATTCAATCCAGGGTGAATTTAATTTACCAGGTGTAGTTATAAGCCTTAATATAATATACATAAGCAATGAGAGTTTAATAGAACATTTGAGCCTTAATTTTATTTAAAAAAAAAGAAGGAAAAAAGGAAATAAAACTTTGACTTCATACCAGCAGGACTGTTAGTTAACACCAAATGCTGGTGGCTTAGAAAAGCTTTTTTTTTTTCCCCAGAGCACTCTCCTTATTGCCGCTGCAACATAGTGAAAAACATTTCTAGAAAATGAATAATTTTGAAGCACTTTTTTTGTAACTATTGGTAATGGCAAAAAGTATTATAAAACTCTTTCATTTGTTGATAAAATATTGGTGAGGTTGATGCTGCTACTAAAAACGAACATTCTAGTGATCCAGGTGAGGGATGCTCCTCAGTGGTGGTCTTAGGTCTAAACGTCTCTGACACTGTCTCCAGGGATTGCCCAGGAAATCCACGACAAGACAAGGCTGCCTCTGCCTTCAAGGTGGAGTGGGGAGCAGTGGTCCCATTTACCAAATCCCAAAGTGGGTAATGGATTCTTTGATGACATTTTCAATGTGAAAAGAAAGCTGGGAGATGGAGTTTGTGCACTGACATGGGATTCCTGGGACATCTTGACTGTTCATAGGGGAACCAAAGAAAAGATTTTAAATGGTGATTTGTTGTCATAAAGTATTTGATTGTTTTCCCTCAGTGGGATTCTTTGAGGAGTCAATCCATCATTGACATGAGACAGACTGAAGAACTCTTTGTTGTATGTTTGGCCTGTCATTTCTACAAGTGTTTAAATGTATTGGTGGACAAATGGTGCTTTGCAACTGCCTGGAGAGCTAACTTACCTCAGTATAAGTTAACCCATAAACCACTTTTGTCTGAGATGCTGTCCGTGCACACCAATCTGCTCAGCTGAGAAGCCGGAACTTAGAAGTGCGCTTGGATTTCCTGAGTCAGCCAACATTTTGGGTGGTATTAAAACACAACCTTTCCATGCATATACCAAGTTCCAAAGGTTGTAGTTCTTTTTCTTTCTTCTCTCCTTCCTTTTTCTTTTTATTTTCTTTTTCTTTTAATAATCAGGTCTTCTAGTGCCTGAATTCTATTATTAGGAAATACATACAAGCATCTATTTCTCTCTCTCTCTCTCTCTGAAAACTGTGCCACTTAGGGTTATTTATCTATTTGTATTTATTTGTATATTTGGTGGGAATGGCTAATATGATTTCCTCATTATTCTGGTTTTCCTGTGTTATAATTTGGAGAAGACCTATTAGCACTAAGCTATTGGTATATAAGCTATTTAATATGCAAGTAACCCAGAGGTTTGGGGCAATAAGTTGTATAGTATTAAAGATTTATGGAGATAGTCAAGATAATATTTTCTGCCATCAGGCATTCAGAGGTAAGACTACAGACGCGTAGGAATGTTAATTCATTTTAAGAAAGATACACAACTTCAGTTTTCCTTCTAGAATGGGTAGAATTATTCAAGCCCGGTCACCATTTGCTGCTTGCATACGTTTAACAGACGATGCTCAGATATGTAGTGTCTGGGTTGTTTTTGTGCAAAAGGATTAATTGCCACTTATTTTAATTTGTTCTATTTTGGTTTAAAAGAAAGATTCTCCCAAGAGGGCCAAGAAAGAAGGTGGTTCTTGGCCCCAGTATTCTGTTGATAGATGAGAGAAGCAGTTTGCTCACTTTCTCTTCCAAAGATTATGTTCTGCGGTTTAAGGCTGAGTCTTATCTGGCCAAGTTAAAACACAGACCTCATATTTAACAGCCTTCTACTTACACGGGCTTTCGGTTTTCCCAGTACTTAAAAACCATTTTAATGATCATTTCCAAAAGGGTACAAATATTGTGGCTGTTGAACTATGTTAAATCATTGCAATAGAGAAAGTTCTAAGACCCTCAAAAGGTAAAACATTGTACCATTTGAAGACAGTGTCTGTGTATACGGTATGGGTAGGATTATGATGAAAACAGACGGAGCCTTCACTTTCCCATAAAATAACACTTGTGATCAAGGCTGAGCCATTTAGGACTCTGAATGAGACAGAAAGCCCCAGCCTCAGGTCACATTTCGTAGTCTCACACAGCTTCTAAGTTAAACCAAAAGGCTCACAATGAAAACTTCAGAATTCACGTAAGCTGGACCAAGAGGACTGTTCTTAAACTTGCTCTCCCAAACCATTCATTTATTTATGTGTTTAATAAACATCTTCCAAATACCTGTGGGATTCAGCAACCCTGTGCTAGATGTAAGGATACAGAAAGAACGTTACTCCTCCACCCGCAAGTAAATACAAAGATAAACAAGTACCATTCCCAAATAAATAAAAAAAATAAAATAAAGAGCCATTTTTATTATAATCATCAACCTATTCTTCTCACATTTATCTCAAGCACAAAGACTTATCTCCCCAACTATTTGTAGTGCTTCTTTGGCAATAAAAACACAAGTTCATGTTTCTAAAACTGTGAAAAATAACCTCAGCTTATACTGTTTCATTTAAACCTGGACTTCGGCAGTGTTAGGCTGCTTGGAATCAAGGGATGTTGAGATGCAGCATGTTAATTGCAACTGAGAAAGGAAGTGGCAGGTGTTTGCAGCTCTGACGAGCTGCAATGAAATTGATGTTTCCTGCATTCTGGAGGCAGATGACGATTCAGCAGTGTCTGCCTTCCCAGGAAGCAGATTTACAGGCTTTTCCTTCCAAACTGAAAACGGCAGCATGTCTCACCCAGGCAGTTGATGAGAGAACTCCCTCAGCAGGGCAGAGGTGGCAGGGGGCAGCTGGGGCTGCCACATGAACCGAGAGAGTGTCAGTCATTGGATGTAGCAAGCTCAAATGTAGGAGTTTATTGTAATAAGAAGGTCCACGTACAGGGGAGCGTGTACTGTTTCACCTACTGTTTATCTTCTAACCTCACTGCTGAGTGGCTTGTGGAAGATTAATTTGCTTCAGCAATTGGGAACTATTCACGTGGATTGAAACGTGTTACATGTGCACTGCTATAAATACCGAAATGAACCCAAAACAAATGGTTTTCTGTAGAAAGAATCCAAACATGCAGGTTTGGTCTGGCACCTCTGAGGGCAGCGTCCGTTTCATTTCTTTATTCCAGTGAAAGGACGTGAGCAAAGCTTTGATTTCATGTAGGAGTCTGTGAAGTATCATTGGATGCTTTATTCCCACCGGGGCACCTGGCAGGACTTACCTGGATGTGAGTGGGAGGAGAAGCGAAGAAGGCTTGCCTCAGGTGTATTCTCTCAACAAAGAAAGCTGTTCTCAGAGCTGGGGAGGGGGAGAGAGGGGGCCACTCCTGTCCCAGCTCCCATTTCTCTTACCCGGTACAACCCGGTTTTGTATTTCATTCATGCAACAGGAATACTGCCCTCTGCACAGAGCTGGCCCCTTCCTTCAACTCACACCCTTTCAGGACTGAAGTTTTTGGTTTATTTGTTTGTTTCTGTTCTTAATCCCGGCATTGCAAATTCATGAAACGTGAGCACGTGATTCACCAGAATTGCCGCATCAGGTGAGTCAAGTGTCTGTTCCCCATCATTTCACGCTGAGTTCCCTCCTTGTTTGGAGGCGCTTGTCTGCTGGTGGAATATTTGAAATGATTCCTTTTTTACATTGACTGTCAACAGAAAGTAAACATAAATGCAGATGAGAGCTCCTGTTTCACAAGCGCTCACATGCCAAGGGAAAGACCAGCCACCTTCCGTGGCGTTCTGCAAGCTTTCCTTGCGCCCATGCTGGGGCTCACTTGCCCACAGGGCTACTCTCACCATCCCTCAGCCTTCAGGGCAGGATGGGTAATTTGACACTCACTCCCTCTCCCAGCTCCTTTCTAGAAACAAAAAAAGCAAGACCTGTGCTGTCACAGCTCCCCTGAGGAGCCCTCTGACCCTGATAACGGTAATAGATCCCGTGAATGCAGCTCACCTCACCTGCCAGGTGCTGTAATAAGCTCTGGAGGTGCATTATTCCATCTAATTCTGAAAACAAAATCCTTAAGATAAACATTGCCCCATTTTGAGATGATGAGACGGAGACACAAGAGGCCCAGGAGCTCACCTGGTAGTCCAGGTACAAAGTGGTGAAACTGGGGCTGGGCCCAGATGCTGGCCTCTAGAGCCCAGGCCCTTGACTCCAGGCTGTATGACCTCTCTCTGTGTCCCCACCCACACTTGTGCCTTGTGCCTACCTGTTCCTTCCCTTCCTTTCCTAGATCTGTTCTCATTGCCACCCTCTCCCAACACACCAGTGCCCAGCCCTGCTCAGGGAAATCTGGCATTAAAAGCCCAAGCTGCCACTTTGAAGTGTTTTTTTTTTTCCTTCTATTCTACATCTATATATACTCAAACACAAAAACAATCGTTTAAACAGTTAAATTACCTAACCTCGACCACTGCTCACAAAAATCTTACAGTAACCATGATACTCCAGGAACAGGCATCTTGTTTTATCCTGGGGGATCAGGTACTGCCGACGCACTGCCGTGGACCCACCCCCCAAGGGGACTTTTTGCCCGAAATTGCACTATACAATCCAATCCCCAGTCCCAAGGGTAGGGGGCTGAGAGCACAGGGCCAAGGGGATGGGAGAGGAAGGACCAGGGAGTGTGTTGGGAACCAGCTGAGAGCGAGCTGGCTTCTGCAGGTGCTTACAGAGAGTGCGCAGAGGTGGAGAGGGGAGTAATACAGGGCTCACTGGGAAACAGCACTCGGGGGCCTGTGTGACACTGAAATAACCTGATGCAGGGCATCAGTTCCCCGCACACCAGAGGCACAAGAATTCAGTCCCCTGCCTGTCGCCAGAATAGCAGAAAATGGTTCCCTAAGAATTTGGGGGAAATGTGTGTGTGTGTGTGTGTGTGTGTGTGTGTCTCAGGAAAAAATCAACAAGTATAATTATTCATGGTAAGCTGAGCATGAGTCACTGACTCAGGGCTCAGATTCCAGCTCTGCCACTGCTCACTGGATGACATTGAACAACTCAGCTGTGCCTCAGTGTCTTCATCTGTGAAGTGGGGCTGATCCTCTCTCCCTCCCTTCTTTCTCCCTGCCTCCCTCCCCTCCTCCCTACCTTGCAGGTTCCTTGCGAGAGTGAGTCTGCCCTACATAGGCTCCAATTTTAAAATGGAAATGGCTAGCCTATAACTTTATAGTCGGGATGGCCATGGTGAATCTCAAACTGTTCAGATCCCGACAGCAGAAACAGAATACAACACCTCAGATCTCAGCAGAACGGAAAAGAATGGGCAGTTTCCACAAGAGGAGATGTAAGCAGTAAACAAGACCAAGAAATGCACTTCTCAGAGCATCGTCACCTACCTTTTGGGACTCTCTGAGTTGGCCTCTGCTGACCAAATACCCAGCCTCGGGCTTCCCTGGTGCCGCAGTGGTTGGGAGTCCGCCTGCCGTTGCAGGGGACACGGGTTCGTGCCCCGGTCCGGGAAGATCCCACATGCCGGGGAGCGGCTGGGCCCGTGAGCCATGGCCGCTGAGCCTGTGCGTCTGGAGCTTGTGCTCCGCAACGGAAGTGGCCACAACAGTGAGAGGCCCGCGTACCGCAAAACAAAAATAAATAAACAAATACCCAGCCTCTTACAGACCTTTTTGGCCAATGGTTCTTCAAGGACACCTTGAAGACACTCTCTGGCCCTGGTGATTCGGTTGCATCTCCCCATCAGATGTAGTACTTCTAACCTTCCTCCCTAAAAGGAAACATTTAAGTATGAAAAGCCGTAATATCTTCCCCAGCAAAGATGAAAGCAGAGACTCTCGCTCCTCCAGGCCACACAAGCCTGGAGGTGGGTGTGGGAAGAAGATGGATTACAACGGATTACATCCGTGACAAAGAAGACCTTGCTCCCCTGATTACCTGCCCTGGGAAGGGGTAGGGGAGACCTTGGGAATTATCTCGGTGGCCTGTGACACAGACCACACCAACAGAATCACTGGAACCCCAGGTACTCTTACGTGGCTGAGTCTGAAGTGGGTGACAACTGCCCCTTTCTATCCTTAAAATCTTCACCCCTGCTGCTGATTCTCTGGAGGGTTCTCCAGTCCTCTGCTAAATAACTCAAGTAGGAGCCACTGATTTTAGTGGCTTCAACTCTACATGTAGGTGACGCTCAGCTATCATGCTCAGGTGAGGAAATACCCCTACTAATGTTTACAGTTCATTCCTAGGCACCTGAAGAATAGGTAAGCAGGTCACCTGTCTCTGAGAACTTGGGACACATTCCGCCATGGCTGGATCGGAGGCCATTTGAATAGCATCATCTGTGGGAGCCTCAAAACCATCCCCACCCTCGGTCCACCATGTCACAAACCAAGGCTGAGGTCTACCGACGTTCCCCCTGGCCCAATGCCTTCCCTGCCCACCTGGAGAAGCCCTTGCCCACCCCTGCCCTCAGCAAGTAGGACCCCTGAAGGACATCCCCACTGGCAGCCTGGTCTTCGAAGGCCACTGCTAATATCCCAGAGTTCCTGAGGGGAATGTGCAATAGGAATTCTCACTTAAGGCTCTGAGTCCAGAACCATTTCATTTCACACATTCTTTTCATCCCGTGAGCATACCTTGCTTTCAGTGATTAAAGAGGTCTCCAAGGGGCTCTGTCTAGCTTCTCTCCACATCCCCTGATCCCGCTGCTTTGATGTAGTCAAACAACCTCCAATGACTGATTGGGGTCCAGACCCTTTGTAAAACCCTCTTCATGATCTGCAGGCGCCTCCCATATTGTCCCTTAGATGGTATATCAGTTTCCTGGGCTGCTGTAACAAAGCACCACAAACTGGGTGGCTTAAAACGACAGAAATTTACTCTCTCACAGTTCTGGAGGCCAGAAGTCCAAAATGAAGGTGACTTCCAGGCAATGCTTCCTCTCAAGCCCCTAGGGGAGGGTATTTTCTGGTCTCTTCCAGCTTTTGGTGGCCCCAGGCATTCCTTGGCTGTGACAGCACAATTCCAGTGGGCCTCTTCCTCCCATGTGTTTTCACATCATCTTTCCTCTGTGCATGTCAGGGTCTAAATTCCATCCTCTCCTAACTGGTCTTACTGTATTAGATGCCCACCTAGTATGACCTAACATGCTTTTTTTTTTTTTTTTTTTTTTTTTGCGGTACGCGAACCTCTCACTGTTGTGGCCTCTCCCATTGCAGAGCACAGGTCTGGACGCGCAGGCTTAGCGGCCATGGCTCACGGGCCCAGCCGCTCCATGGCATGTGGGATCTTCCCGGACTGGGGCATGAACCCGTGTCCCCTGCATCGGCAGGCGGACTCTCAACCACTGCGCCACCAGGGAAGCCCCCTAACATGCTATTTTAACATAACTAGTTACATCTGCAGTGACTCCACTTCCAAATAACGTCATATTGTAAGGTTCTAGGGCTTAGGACTTCAACCTGTCTTTTTTAGGGGACACAATTCAACCCATAACATATGGTATTCACAGTTGGGGAATGTGAAGCTTTCCCCAGTGAAAGCCTCCTCCAGTTTGAATTTTACCTTAATTTGATTTGAGATGCTTAGTTTACCTCTATCCTAGGTTTTTAACCTACGCAGCAAAAAAGGAACACAGCAAAATAGAATGCAAAAGACAAGTCGCCTTAAATATGACAGATATAAACACAATTTACGAAATCTGTCTGAATGGAACACACACACTCCAATTATCTCTCCATTATCTTAGTAGTTACTCTTTTACTATTCTTTTAATGGTTACCCTAGAGGTTGCAACATGATTCCTCGATTTATCAAAGTCCAGTATAAATTGTTACTTTTACTTCTTCACAGATAATGCCTGGATCTTAGAACTTAACTTCATTTACTCACTTCCCAATTTAAATGCTTTTGCTTTTGTGCATTTTAATTTGATTTATGTATTTTTAAACCCTGTAAGACATTATTATTGTCATTTTATGTAGTTAACATTCTTTTAGCTGCACCCATATATTTATCCTTTTATTTGTTCTTTCTTCTTCCATCTGGAACAATTTTCCTTCTGCCATCCACTTTAGTATTTCCTTTTGTTTGGATCTGCTATTTATTAATAATTTTTCTCAGTTGTGTGGTTTTTTTTTTAACTGAAAATGCCTTTCTTTTCTCTTTGTCTACTAGAGTGAAATCTTTTGGAGTCCCCAACCAAAGCGAGGGGGCCTTACTAGAGGCCCCCAGTTTGGTGCCACCTGAACGTTTGTCTGTCTACCCTTGTGAGGTTGGCAACTGCCCTGCTCAACCTCTTCAGCTGCTGCCTCTGAAATTGGCAGGTGCCGCTAGGGGGAAAGTCGTCCCAGTGACCGGCTCACCTCTCTGGGTTTTCTCCTTCTCCTAGATCTTGGCCCTGTAAGTTCCGTCAGCTTTCCAGTGCTCTCAAACAGATTTAGTTTACATTTTGTCCAGCTTTTCCAGCTGTTCTCAGTGGGAGGCTTGGCCTGTATCGCATAGTATGATGGTCTGAGAAGCTGAACATCCAATTCCCATCTACTGTTAGGAGGACTCCTAGAAGCTGTCATATAACACTTTTGCTTACATCTCATTGGTTGAAATTTAATCATGTACTCACACCTAGCAGGGAAATATAGTCTTTATTCTGAAGGACTATAATCCTAGCTGAAAACTGTAGATTCTATGACTCTTTGGCAGAACAGATTCTAAAGGCTATAGTATTATTCTCTCGGTTATTTGCTATGTGATCTGAAGCAAGTTTAAACTCTCCAAATTTCAAGTTATTCATCTATGTAATGGAGGTAACGATAATATCATATGAGTCTCAAAAGAGATACTAATAATGA
Source organism: Leucopleurus acutus (assembly GCF_964270905.1). NCBI lineage: Eukaryota > Metazoa > Chordata > Mammalia > Artiodactyla > Delphinidae > Leucopleurus > Leucopleurus acutus. The sequence goes on from NC_139151.1 coordinate 66,420,770, forward strand.
ATATTTATTGAACTAAGACTTGTTATCTGCTGGGCACTGAGCTGAGTAGTTTGTTTATACTAACTCTCTTGATCGTCCCAATAAGCTTATGAGGAGAGAACTCATTTTGATGAGAAAACTGAGGCACAAAGAGGTTAAATTATACAGATATTTGGCTGCTGAATGGCAATTTGAACCCCAGACCTTCACCATGACACGGTCCTACCTTGTAAATCACAGAGCCCTACATGTTGAAATTGCTGAGGGGACCAGAATGGGAACAATGCTGGGTGGCTGAGGGCTGCACGTGCTTAGCTAGAAAAATGGTCCTCTAAGGGAAGGTCTGGGGACAGAACTGTCCTAGTTTGAGTGGATTTTTGAGTGATGTGGGCCACTGGTCATCAGTTTCATCTTACTCAAGGGTTACATGATCAGAACAGCTCATAAGTTAAATATGGGAGTCGGAGAAGGAGACCATAGAGGTAAAGGGGACCCCAAAGAGCATGCAATCCCATGGCTTCATTTAAAAAAATCAGTCATTTTTGTGATAAGTGTGTAAATTTTTATTGAAGTACAATATACTTACAGAAAATTGCTCAAATTATTAAGTAAACACTCCATGAATTTTCAAAGTAAATACACCCATGTAATCAGCACCCGGATCAAGAAACAGAACATCACCAGCTCCAGTAGCCTCTCTCATACCTTCCCCCCTCCCTGTTCTAGTCACTACCCCTCCCAAACCTAATCATTTTCATGACTCTAACATCAGAGACTAGTTTTGCCTGTTTTTTGAACTTTATATGAATAGAATGATACAGCATAGGCTCTTTTGTGTCTGAATTTTTTTTCACTCAACATATTGTGAAGGACATTCCTATTGCTTCTGGAGTTGCAAACTGTTCATTCTCATCGCTGTATAACATTACATTGTGTGACTATCCCAATTTACCTATCAATTCAACTGTTAATAGGCATTTGAATGGTGCTGCTATGAATCTTCTAGAACATGTATACAGGTACACAAATGTACTCATTCTGTTGGGTATAACCTAGAATGAAACTGTCGATCATAAGATAAGTGGGATGTTCAGTTAGTAGGAACTACCTTGGTTTCACTTTATTGATGATGGAAATGAAAGTACAGGAAGGACAGATATTTGCCCAAGGTCATCTAGCCACTGAGCTAGGACTGGAATCTGAGTTATTCTCTCCCAGGACAGTTTGCTTAGGTATACATTTCGAAGAGAGACTGGCCTAGAGAGTCAGCAGAGTCTCACAGCAACACACATGTAACTTATGAGGCTGTCCTTATCATGTAACGCCTGGGTAAGATGAAGCCAATGACCAAGCACGAGAGGGGCAGCTGGTCAGTGGGGCCATGATTGTAAATATCAATTTAGATTAGAGGGAGCTGGCGCAGGTTCTTCTTTGCATCTTATCAATGAACAGCCTGCAGTGTGTGTCCCTGATTAAGCTAGATTTGGATTCTGTCTTCTTCAATGCCAGGCCCCATGCAAGGTGCTTTCCAATATATTATGCCATTTAACCTTTGAACAAACACCCGATCAGTTCATATCCATAAGGACTATAAAAGCATAATATCAAAAGAGAGTGTATAAAAATCTGTAAGCAAACCAGAGCAAGTTAGAACAGTGCTTTTCAAACGATCTATGGTGAAGGTCCAATCCATCGTAGATCAATATTTTTGTAAAATACAATATAAAAGAATAAATATAAAATTGCACTGTTAAATTGTATAAAAGTTTCTAAACACTCTAGTGTCTATATTTAGATCATCAAGGACTAACAGCAGTTTGCAGACAATACTGGTTTTCAGACTACACTTTGAATAGCACTGATTTATAATTCAGCATCCATTCCACTTGGCCTTTCAAGAGAGATTGATAATTAACTAAGAGGCAGAAAAGTTTGAATAACAAGACATTTGCATAATTCTGAGACCTTAGAATCCATTCATACCCATATAGGTTACTGTCACCTTAACGGGACTTTACCAGTCCCCTGTCTTTAACAATATAACTTCAACTATTCAAAAAAACTCTTGCGGGCTTCCTTGGTGGTGCAGTGGTTGAGCGTCTGCCTGCCGATGCAGGGGACACAGTTCGTGCCCCGGTCCAGAAAGATCCCACATGCCGCGGAGCGGCTGGGCCCGTGAGCCATGGCCGCTGAGCCTGCACGTCCGGAGCCTGTGCTCCACAACAGGAGAGACCACAACAGTAAGAGGCCCGCGTACCACACAAAAAAACTCTTGCATAGAAAGATGAAAGTTACAAATAACTTTATTGTTAAAGAACTTCCCCCCAAATCTCATTGAAATGAACATAAAACACTTAAACTTTTCAATAGATAACATTAAAGACTATTTACCCTCCAAGACTCTTTGAAAATCTTGCCTTGTGTCCACCAATCCTAACCTAGTATATTACAATCCTTAGCCAAAGTTAATCAAGCACTAACCCCACTGAAAGACCTGCCTTAAACCAGATTCCAAAACCTTAGAAATATCCCTGCTGTGCTCTACCCTAGTCCAAGATGCTGCTAAGACCCTACCAAGGCAGGACTCTCCTTACCATGGTGTACAATAAACTCAGCTTTGCCTTCTCTACACCTTATTTTGCTGGTAGTTCCCGGGAGCTAGCATCCCACAATCAAGCCTTTGTTTGTTCCTCCATTTAGTCTTGCTCAATCATTTTCAAACTTTAGTATGCATAAAAATTACCAAAGAGGAGTGTAGATGCAAAAGCATGCATGAGCAGTTTAAGAGATCTCCATGTATAAATTTGACCACGTCGTATTTAGAACCTAAGCCCTGCATACGGAGATCAGCAATTGGTGAAGAATAGAGAACCACAGAACGTTAGAGCTGGAAGTGGTTCTAGGTGCCCGAACATCAGTGCATGAATCAGCTACATCAAAATCACCTGATGTAATTAATCCCTGTTAAAAAATACCTATCCCTTGGTTTCACTTCAGATGTACTGAATCAGAATTTCTAGAGACTGGGCCCATGACTGTAACAAACTCCCTAAGGGATTGTGAAGCACAATCAGGTTTGAGGACCATTATGTTCTCCCACCACTTCATTCTGTAGATGAAGAAACAGAGACTCAGAAATGGGAGTAAACTTGTCCAAGATCACACAGCTATTGAGGTGTGTGTCTCATGATTCCCCGATAAGAGTTCCGAGGGTGGAGATCAGATTTTGGACATATCCTTATGTATAAAATATCCTGCACAAGAATTATGAATGATGTAATCAAAACGGGAACCTACTTTGACGTTTCAACATGTCTTTAAGGTTTATCAGGGTGGTGGAGCAGGAGCAGGTGGTTATTGTAATCTCCCGCATGAATTCTAGCAGTCATTGTGAGTTCTCTGCTTTCTACTAGGTAAGAGGAAACAGCTAAAGCATAACTTTCCAAAAAGGTCAAATTACGACTCTTAAGCAAAGACAAGATGAACACATATCTGCTGAGAATCTATTGACCACCTCGTTAAATTTATGTTCTCAGGAATCGTTGCTTGTTAGTTGGCTGACTGGCTCAAGTAAAGGTGGATGGGTTATTACAAGGCTTTAGGAACATGTCCTCAGGAGGAAGCACAGATGGCCCTCCTGAGAACTACAGGTAGGCCCTCAGAAGAGGTTCTAGGTCCAGGCAGCTACTCCCACGGTTTTTCATCACTCAGACCACAAGGCTTCTTGAGCACACTTCGTTGCTCCATTGTTTTGTTTCTCTACTCATCGGCAGGCCTGTGGCTAAAAATGGACGCCCCCAGTCTTGAGTCTGCATTATCATCACTAAGTGCTGGACTTCTGACAACTGTCTCTAGCTTAGATTCTTGATGGACTATCTGATTGGCTGCTCTCCAGTCAAGCATTAGGGCCCTTTGGGTCAGGTGATCACTCAGGGTCAATCAGCTGTAGCTACTTGGAGGAAACACAGTTGCCAAGGGGTTGTGTGAGTGTGTGTGTGAAAAAGAGACCCGAAGACAGCCAGGGGAGCCCAAGTGAGAACCGCAAGTGGCCAAGCACAGTAAAATGTGCCTTTTAATCACTTCCAGCATGAGTCCTTGAAATGCTGGCTTTTGTGCCACTCCCCTGTCACTCTGTTGCTTTTATTTAAGGCAAGATAAGTTGGGGGCGGGGGAGGGGTGGAGAGGCGGTTCTCACAGGAGCCGATGGCCGTACCTTCCCATTCATGTTTCCACCTACATTTGGGATCCTCCTTTGTGCAAGCCATTGAGCTGCTAGAAACACAGATGTCTCTAGGTGTTGGCCTGTACTCATGAACTTCAAACTTCTCACTCTTGGTTGGGGGTGTAGAGGAGGTTGACAGTCATGGATAAGTGCAGGGACAGCTGGATGTGTCCAGCTGGTGGGGCCCGAACACATTTTGGTTCCCTCTATTTCTTCCTGAGCAGGCTCACTCTCTTTCATGGGCACAAGACACGGGCCTAATAACTACAGTTTGAAATGCAGGGGAGGAGCGAGCTCCTCACCCAGCAGCCGGGCCAAATCAGCGGGAGACAGAGTAGCAGGTGGGTTCAGTTCAGCAATCACTGAACCCTGGGTTGGAGCGGGGAACTCTGCTGAGTGCGGAGCCGGGGCAAGTACGGCCTCCAGGCTCCAGGGCTCCCAGGCTGAGAGGGTCATACACACCGAAACAGGTAAGGCCGCACGTCCTGCAAGGGGCAGGTCTGGGGCATCCTCCCTGCTCCGGGCAGCAGCGGGGCGCGGGCCCCGAGCGCGCAGCTCCTTTCAGGGCGGAGGGCGGCGCGAGGGAGGGAGAGAGGGAAGGGAAAGGCGAGCGTGAGCTGCCTCAAATGCTTGGAATAATTCCGCTTCCGTTTGGAAAGCCGCAGCCTCAGTCCCGCCGCGCTCGCCGCGCCCGCCCGGCGCCCGCTCCGCGTCCCGACCGGCCCGCGGCTGCCCGCTTCGTCGCCATGGCCACCTCCCCGCAGAAGTCGCCGTCTGTCCCCAAGTCCCCCACTCCCAAGTCGCCCCCGTCCCGGAAGAAAGATGACTCCTTCTTGGGGAAACTCGGAGGAACTCTGGCCCGGAGAAAGAAAGCCAAGGAGGGTGAGTGCGGCCCGGGCCGGCGAGTTGCCGGGCGCGGGGCCGAGGGGCCGGGGCTCCTCGGGCAGGGCGGGAGCGCGCCGCGGGTGCCCGGCGCCGGGGAGCGGGGCGCGCGGCGGTGCGGGCGCGCGCTGCCCGGGAATGTCTCATGGGGCCGGGCCTCGCCGCAGCCCTGCTCTGGGTCGCCCGGGCGCTGCCCTCCTGGGCCCCGCGGCGATCGGGTGTGGCAACTCGGGCCTGCAACTAGGCGACGCCCGCGCTGGGCCGGGGGCCGAGGAGGCGGCCGGGCCCGCCAGCCCGGAGGCGGCGTCCTCCCCTGGGCCCAAGTCCCCGCCTTCTCCGCGCCGAAGGCTGGCAGTTTCCAAGTTTCTTCTGAAACTTTTTTGGGCGCCGTCATTCTCACTCTTTGCCTTCATTGGTCTTTGAAATCAGATCATTTCCTAGACCTGCTGAAGTGTACGGTAGCAGCCTTGGCCTCTGGATCTCTCGTCCGTCCCCAGGGCCCAGCAGGGCTCTGTTAATGTGTAGATCAACACCAAATGTTTGTCGAACGAATGAGTGGAGAGGTGGCAGTCCTAGCAGTCCCGCCTTGTGATTAATGATAAACTCACACCCAAGGAGAAAACCTCGATTAGACACACTTGTAGCATCCTGGGATCTGATCTGACCCTTCTGTGAACTCAAGAGTTAAGGGCTCTCGCAAAAACCATTTTCTTTTTCTCACCAGGGTGAATTGAGGTGATCTTATTTTTTTCCAGGACAGTTTACATGTAAAATATTTTGTCCCATGGGCAGATTTTGCATCCTTTTTTTTTTAATTGAAGTATAGTTGATTTACAATATTGTGTTTGTTTCAGGTGTACTGCATAGCGATTCAGTATTTTTTGCAGACTATTACAAGATAATGGGTATAATTCCCTGTGCTATACAGTATATCCTTGTTGCGTATCTACTTTATATATAATAGTTTGTATCTGTAATCTCACACCCCTAACTTGTCCCTCCCTGCTTCTCTCTTTCCTTTGATAACCACAAGTTTGTTTTCTATGTCTGTGAGTCTGTTTCTGCTTTGCATATACATTCATCTGTATTATTTTTTAGATTCTACATATAAGTGATATCATACAGTATTTGCCTTTGTCTGGCTTAATTCACTAAGCCTAATATTCTCTAGGTCCATCCATGTTGCTGCAAATGGCAGTGTTTCTTTTTTATGGCTGAGTAACATTCCACTGTGTGTGTGTATATATATATATATATATATATATATATATATATATATATATATGCACCACATCTATTTTTTTTAAACACCTTTATTGGAGTATAGTTGCTTTACAATGTTGTGTTAGTTTCTGCTGTATAACAAAGTGAATCAGCTGTACGTATACATATATCCCCATATCTCCTCCCTCTTGTGTCTCCCTCCCACCCTCCCTACCCCACCCCTCTAGGTGGTCACAAAGCCCTGAGCTGATCTCCCTGTGCTATGCGGCTGCTTCCCACTAGCTATCTGTTTTACATTTGGTAGTGTATATATGTCCATGCCACTCTCTGACTTCGTCCCATCTTACTCTTCCCCCTCCCCGTGTCCTCAAGTGCATTCTCTACATCTGCATTTTTATTCCTGTCCTGCCCCTGGGTTCATTAGAACCTTTTTTTTTTTTTTTTAAGATTCCATATATATGTGTTAGCATACGGTATTTGTTTTTCTCTTACACCACATCTTATTAATCCCATCATCTATTGATAGGCACTTGGGTTGCTTCCACATCTTGGCTATCGTAAATAGTGCTGCTATGAACATTGGGGTACATGTATCTTTTTGAATTAGAGTTTTCATCTTTTCCAGATATATACCCAGGAGTGGAATTGCTGGGTCATATGATAGTTCTATTTTTAGTTTTTTAAGGACCCTCCATACTGTTTTCCAAAGTGGCTGCACCAATTTACATTCCCACCAACAGTAGACAAGGGTTCCCTTTTCTTCACATCCTCTCCACCATTTATTTGTAGCATCCTGATTTTTATTTTGAATAATGAGGTGACAGTTGGAAAAAGGGCTAGTGACTGGTGTGTAGGTAGAAGATGCTTAGTTAAAAAATTTTTTATTTTCATAGACTTCAGTGGTTTGGGAATAAACATTTTTAAGTTTGTGATGATATGTAAAATAAGTTTCATGTTCCTGAGTTATCTTAAAGCATGAAAAAGAACTCAGTGTTGAGAATTATCAAGTTTGATACAAAGAACTAGACTTCTATTCTCTATATTGAATTGAGAAGCAGCAAAACATATCCCCAAAAATGTCCCTGCCCTCCCTCCAGTGTGCTTATTTCGGAAAACCGTTGTGTGAGTAGTGTGTAGCTGGTAACAAATTGTGAAACCCTGGATTGGAGGGTCTTTTCCTAGGTATCCCTGTAACTTTTTCCTACAGTGTTCCCGATATGGGCTCTCCAGCTTGAGACTGGGCAACTGAGAATTACTGAAGCTCATGACCTACCAGAAGTGCTCACCCCACTTTGCCAACTCTTTGGAAAAGTTTACTTTATATTGAGCTCAAAGGTGGTCTCTCTGTATGTACTCCTATTCTGTTCATGCAGCCAGGAGAACGAGTGGGACGGTGGCTCTTCACTCTCTCCAAGTGGACCAGCCTGTTTTGTGGAGCCCCTTGATCAGTCCAAACATCCTCTGTTCCAGTCGCTGGTCCTCACAGATGAGCTTCATGGCCCCTTGGTATCCTATCTTTTCAGTTTCAGTCAGGGTCTGTGCAAGAAACAGAAGGGCACATTAGTTGGGATTTTTAAAATAATGTGTTGAAGGGACTGTTTACAGAGATGTGGGCAGGGTGAAGAGAACCCAGAAGTCTGCTGAGACACCTAGGAGCTACCACCAAGGGGAAGCCATTACCACCCCTAGGCCTGAAGGGCCAGGGGAGCAAACCGCAACCCACTGAGAGCTGGAGCTATGGAAGGGGCGCTGCCTGGTAGGAACTGTAGCTGTAGAGGGACACAGCCACTGTCGGAAATGTAGAGATGGATCAGGGAGACAGTGGCGCAAGAGGTACTTGCATGTTCTCTCTCTTCTTGCCCTTGAACCTCTTGCTGGTTCTGCCCATTGGCCAGACCCCGTGGGAAGTCACCAGGGCAAGGGAATCTGGGTGATGCAATACGTCGGGGTCAGCTCCCTTAGGGCGCAGAGCAATGCAGAGAGTAGATCATAGTGGGAGTGTTGAGAAACAGAGAATAACTAGCAGACTCTTAAAGTGAGCTGCCCAGAAGTCAACACAGTATGGTGGTAGTCCGGTCCATGAGGACAGGGCTGTCACCTCCTTTGTTCTAGCAGAGACACCACATTCTGTTAATGCAGCTGAGGCTGCTTTCCTTTATCCTGCCAGCAGCATCACGGCTATCTCTGAGCTTGTTACCAGCTCACTCAAAGACATTTTAATGTTTGTTGCTCCTAAATCATTCCCTTCCCTATCTTGGATTGGCTCAGTTGGGTTTTTGAAACCAAGGGCAAGATCTTATTTTTATCCTTGTTATAGTACTTAACTGTTAAGTCCTGATTCTGTTATTCAGTCTGTTAGCTAATCCAGGGGATGTAAGGGGGTGAATGGAAGAGCATGTGCTTCTTCTAAAGGGATGCCGTCACCCAGCTATAGCCGCTTGCTGCTACACGGGGTGGTCCTGCAAAGTCAAAGACGGCAGTGGGGTTGGTCTGCAATGACCTGCTCTTGGCGAGCACGTGCTGGAGCTCAGTGATCGGTGCTTTCCCTGTCAAGGGCCCACTGACCATCTCTTCAGTAACAATAAGGCTAGGTCTTGCTCTGGATCCTGCATAAACTCACAGCTCTGTGCTTTGCAGAGACTGCCTTCTTCCATGTTCCCCCTAGTGTTCTGGAACCTCCCATTCTTCATGATTCCTCAAGATCATGGACGTTGGTCTATCCACAAATTTCCCCAGTGCTTTGGCGTAGAATTCTCCTGGGCCCAAGGACTCCCATTCATTCACTTGAAACCTGTTGTGTCTCACAGTCAGATACATGTTAGAATATTTAGGTCAATAATTTCATATTAAAAGTATGTTTTCCTAAGAATACCTACTAACATATATCATAGAATGACTGGAAGTCTCATAAGAACATAGTAAAACTAATGATCACTCCTGTGTTTCATAAGAAAAAAATAGCATGAGGGAGGCAAGAGAGAATAGAGGCTAAAAGCATGGTCTTTGGGACCAGACATATTTGGGCTTGATTTCTGGTCTGGCTATTTATTTATTGCTATGACTTCGGACAAGTTCCTCAATGCTTCGAAACCTCCGTTCATCCATAAAATGGGAATAAAAATTCCTTCCTTACATGGAGGTTGTGAGGCTTAAATGAAACAAAGCATGGCACAAATAATGGAAGCTATTAAAATTGACAGCTCAGTTTTAAATAGTCTTTCAAATTTGAAATAGTCTTTTCATCATGGACTGCAAGAAGATTCTGCAGGTTCTGCAAAAAGCTCCACACGACAGTATGAAGCCTGTGTAGCACTATTTTGGTCCTTTAGAAATTAGGGATCTTTCTTTGCAAGTCAGATCATCCTGTTTCCCAAGATGTCACATTTCAGCATTTACAAATACCTGGTCCCATTCTCATGAGTTGTAGCTAGGGAGCTTTTGTGTTTCCTCTGTGGATCTTCTCGTTTTGGGTTTCCAGTCCCCATTTATGCTGTGTAGTTCTTAGACTAGCCTTTCAGAGTCTACTTGCCAAAGGGCCGCTTTTCACCTGCCTTCCTCCAAATCTGTCCTCACGACTTGCTCTTTCCAGGAATGTCATCTTGAATTGTATCTCCCAGCTGAAGGTGCCCTAAATTAGGCCTGCAGCAATGGTTATTCCTATATTTTAACCACTTATTTATCATCCCTCAGAGTTTTTATATTTTGTCTGGTGCCCAAAGTGTACCATTTTGGTTCTCATTGGCTGTCCCATGTAACTGGGGGAAATCCCCAAATTCTGCAATAGCTTTATGGTTTCTAGAGTGAGCAGAAGCCTCAGCATTGCTGAGCAATCCTTCTCTCCTAATCAGCTTGCATCTTCATTTTCCAAAGTGCCATGTTGAAACCCTTGTCACTCAAGCTCTTCCCCAGACCTTGAGTTAGAAAATTAAGTGCCAGGTATGAACTTGTTCAAATTTTCTTCACCCCCCCACCCGCCAGTCCCATCTGTATCTACACCTGTCCTTTCCTGTCCCCTCCCTCTCTTAGTCCCCTCCGAGGAGGTCCTTTCTTCCCTTGCTCATGAGGCCCTTCACTTCCACTTCTTCCCAGACTTGGCATAGCCATATCGTTTTTCTCATATCCCCAATCTTTTTCATGCTGCTCTAGCACCTTAACATCTGCAAATATGCTTGAGCCTTTGCCATTTGTAGACACTCCCGATGCTGGTTTCCTCTTAGTTGCTCACCAGAGGCCTTGGAAAAGTTGTCTGCACTGGCTTCCCCTTTCTGCACTCCTAGTCACTTGCTGATCCGCTATTCCCATTCTTTCACCAGTTATTTATTGAGTTGCCTGCCATGTGACAGGCACTGTGTTAGGTGCTGGGATATGGCAGGGAACAAACAGACAAACATCCCTGCCTTCATGAGCTTGCCTTCTAGTAGAAAAGACAAGATTAATTGGTAAAATGTACATATTGTATTAGAGTAGTGATAAGTGCTCTAGAGCGAAATAAAGCAGGGAAGGGGGAAATGGAGCGTTGTGGAGTGAGGGAGGAGGGATGGTTGACAGTTTTAAATAGGGTGGCTAGAGAAGGCCTCACCGAGAAGGGTTTACTTGGGTAAGGTCCTGAGGAAGTGAGCGAGCACAGTATGTGTATCTTGGAGAAGAACACTGCAGGTAGAGGGAATGGCAGATTCAAAGACCCTGAGGCGGGAGTGGGCCTGGTGTCTTGAGGACAACTGTGGAAGGTGGTGAGGTCTCAGGGGTAATTAGAGTGAGGGGACAGCTGTGTAGTGTTCTGGAGGCCCTCGTAAGCCTGGGGCCTTTACTCAGAGGGACGCGGGAAGTTTTGTGCCGAGGAATAATATGATCACGCTTGCTCTGATGGTGGCAAGTGGCTGAGGGGGGCAGGAGTGGAAACAGGGAGGTGAGTTAGGAGGCCACTGTAATGATCCAGGTGAGAGACAGAGATGGTCTAGCACTGAGCGGTAGCAGTGGAGGGGTGAGCGTTCAGTTCTGGATATAGTTTGAAGATACAGTGGATAGGATCTGTTGAAAGATCGGCTGGAAGGTGAGAGAGTAGAATCAGGATGACTCCAGGGTTTGGGTTTGAACAAACCCAAAGATGGAATTGACGTTAACTGAGTTGGAGAATTCTACAGGAAGAGCTGATGTGGGGAGAAAGAGCAGGACTCTCTTTTGGACCTGTTTAGTTAGAGGTGCCTCCTGGACTTCCTGGGGCCATATTGAGTTCGCAGTTGGTTCTAGGAATCTAGCTCAGGGGAGGGTTCTGGGCTGGAGACACCTCTGTGTGTAGGTGTACTTAAAACCATGAGACTGAAGGAGATCATCAAGGAAGGCGTATAGGACGTAGAAGAGGTTCATGGACTTTCCAACATTTAGAAATTGGGAGATGAGGGGGAACCAGCGAGAGAGGCTGGAAAGGAGTGACCAGTGTGATAGGAGGGGAAGTGGGAGAGTGTGGACTCCTGGAAGTCGATTGAAGAATTTTTTCTGTTCCCAAGATTTACACTTCACTGGCTAAATTCTCCAGAATCCAGTCTCCTTTTCAATCGTCACTCCACTTGGGCTCTTGGTGGCGTTCGTATTATTCAACTTTTTCTTTTTATAAATTTATTTATTTATTTGTTTGTTTGTTTATTTATGGCTGCATTGGGTCTTCGTTGCTATGCACGGGCTTTCTCTAGTTGCGGCGAGCGGGGGCTACTCTTCATTGTGGTGCATGGGCTTCTCATTGCGGTGGCTTCTCTTTGTTGCAGAGCACAGGCTCTAGGCGTGCGGGCTCAGTAGTTGTGGCCCGCGGGCTCTAGAGCACAGGCTCAGTAGTTGTGGCAGATGGGCTTAGTTGCTCCGCGGCATGTGGGATCTTCCCAGACCAGGGATAGAACCCATGTTCCCTGCATTGGCAGGCGGATTCTTAACCACTGTGCCACCAGGGAAGTCCCTCAACTTTTTCTTTCTTAAAATTTCTTAAAATTCTCTTCTCCCTTGATCTTATCCACACTGAATTGTTCCCTGTGTCTATTTTTTTTGGACTCCTTCTCGAGCTTCTGTTATTTGTTTACCTCTCAGCAGCATTTCCCGGGGGCCTGACTTCACCTGCTTTGCCCTCTCATTCTGCTTTCCTCTCCATGGATTTTCTCACTTACTCCCATGGCTTCAAGGGCCACCTGGCCATTTGTGGTTCCCCAATCCACATCTCAGATCCAGATCTTGTATCCAGATACATCTTTCCACTGTCTCCTGGATGTGTCACGGGATCCTCAGATTCAGCATGCCTGTAATGGAATTATTATTGTCCCACTTGCCCAAATCTGCTTCTCCTCTTCCACCATCCCACCAGCTGCCTAAGGTGGAAATGGTGCAGTTGTCCTCTGTTTCAGAGGTCAGCAACTTTTTTCAAAGAGGCAGGTAGTAAATATTTTAGACTTTGCTGGCCCTCTGGCCTCTACACAGCTCTGCCCTTGAGGCCACAGATGATGGGCAGATGAACCAGCGTGGCTGTGTTCCAATGAAACTGTACTTATGGACACTGAAGTTTGAACTTCACATAATTTTAATATGTCACAAAATATTCTTTTTCTTTTGTTCTTTTTCAGTCACTTGTAAAATATGAAAACCGTTCCTAGTAGTGGGGCTGTGCAAAAATGGATGGAGGCTGGATATGGCCTTGGGCAGTAGTTCGCCCATCCCTGCTCTGTTTCATCCCCACAGCCAATCATCTCTCACGAGGTCCTGCTAATTCTGCCATCTAAATATTGCTGCCTTAATGCAGGCCTCATGAGTGCTCTTTGTCTTCTTTGGGATTGCTTATTTTATTAATCTTTAGCGTCTTTATTTTCCACCTGAAGTATTGCCGTATCCACCCCACTAGTCTCCCTAGCTCTGGTCCTTTTTTGTTCAACCCACCCTTCATCCTTTTGCCGATATGTGATTTTATTAAGCACCGAGATAACATCTCCCCAGCAAACTTCTTAGCGTGGTGTTAAGTCCTTCACAGTTTTTCCGTGGTCTGCCTTTTTTTTTGTTTTTTTTTTTTTTTTTTGGCGGTACGCGGGCCTCTCACTGTTGCGGCCTCTCCCGTTGCGGAGCACAGGCTCCGGACTCGCAGGCTCAGCGGCTATGGCTCATGGGCCCAGCCGCTCCGCGGCATGTGGGATCTTCCCGGACCGGGGCACAAACCTGTGTCCCCTGCATCGGCAGGCGGACTCCCAACCACTGCGCCACCAGGGAAGCCCCGTGGTCTGCCCTTTTGGTCTAGTCTCCATTATATCCCTTTCAAGAAGCCTCCATTTTAGCTATACGAAAATGCTCTTCATTCCCCAAACACATCATGTTCTTCCACGTGTTTTCACCTTTAGACATGTGGTTCCATGTTTCTGGAATGACCTTCTTCCCTTCTCTCTGCAACAAACTCCTGTTCAATCATTGAGACCCAACTCAGATATCCCGTCCTGCTTGATGCCTTCTGTAGCTCCCCTAGGAAGAGTGAGACGCTTCCCTTTGTGGGAAGACGCTTCCTTCTGTGCTGCCATGTGGCTGTGCATGTCACGTTATGACGAGAGTTCTCCTCCTGTGCTCCTCCTGCCTGGCATAGTATTTAACACATAATGATATTGCAATTTCTATGGAATGAATTTCCCCATATTTACCTTGGTGAAAACAGCCCACCACTAACTGGTTGTGTAACCTTAGACAAGGCTCTTCCCCTTTACCCGTTTCTAACATCAGGCGATTAGGCTAAGTAACCTTTCAGGGCCCTTGCAGCTCTGGTATTCTATGACTTCGGAGCTCTCATTTCACCAGGCTTCTCTCAAATTCAGTTTTATTGTCTGTGTAGGGTGGTCTGGGAGTGACATCATCACAAAGACCTCTTTCTTTCCTCCACTAATGAAGGCACCTCTGTGTCGGGAGGAGGAGATGGAAACCAGGATAAGTGGGCTGCGGTCCAAGGACACCTCCATATTAGGAATCGGTCTCCTTGTCTCATGGAATATCTCCATTTGGTTAACAAGCGCAGCTCATAATTATGTTTTAGCCATTAGTACAGGAGGAGAGATGAAATCCTTATGTAAACATGTGTAAGCATCTAAAATCTCCACTTACTGCCATGGGAAAAAGAACACAGTTGAGGAAAGCGCTACAACAGTTTTAATAATAAAAGGCTTTAAAAATACTTTTAAAAATAAAAATAAAATACCTTAAAAAAAGATGTAAACATTCTCTTACATATTCAATATGTTCTGTAGCCTGCAGTCAGTAGGAAATCCAAATGAGGGCTTTGCCTGAGGACCAGGGCCCCCGGGAAAAGATGGCCTCATCCTTTCTTTTCCATCTTCCCTGTAGACTCCAGAGGACAGAAGTTGTATTTGTTCTGTTCACATTGTATCTCAGGTGCCTAGCACAGCATCGGCACTTAACAGGTGCTCTGCAAAGCAGTATTTAAGTGCCTGAAAGGTCAGTGGGGATAAGATGCCCAGGTTACTTCGAACTCTGCTCTAAGCTTCGATGACTCTTCTGGGGCCTTGATTCCATCCAGGCCTCGCTTCTGGCTGTGTGTGTGTGTGTGTGTGTGTGTGTGTGTGTGTGTGTGTGTGGCTTAGAAAACTGCCTCCCCCCTCCCCTCAGGAATCTCTTTGTGGGAAGACATTATCACTTAGCTCTGTTATTTGACAAACACACAAAGGCCCCCAGAGACCAGAGGTGTGGGTCCTAGAATCTGTGGGCGCGGATTGGGCAGCGGCAGCAGAGCGCCTGAGAGGAAGCCCACTGGCCAAGGGTGGGACAAGGCCAGCATTCTTTGTTTTCATTTGTGGAAATGGCATTGCACACGTTCATGTTAAAGTGCTTCAATGAAGAAGGACCGAGGTGGAGTAGCCTAATTGCAAGGTTTGGGGGAGACAAGAGAAACGTGCAGATGGAACTCTACAAGAGAGATTCAGAATCCCTTTCGTTCCTCCAAGTTGGCCCTGTTCCCCCGCCCCGTTTATCCCTTCCTGCCTCTCTCAGCTTCATTTACTCACTAAGTGCAGAACTAAGGAAATCTGAAAATCGGCCAGAGCCCGGCCACGATTGTTACTTCCCAGCAAGGGAGCTCCATCACTACAACTCTCCCCACTCCAGCCCACCAAGAAAAAGAACCTCCCAAAGCAGAGGGTGGCTGATGCCAGGCCCGCCTGAGCTCTGCCTCGCTCCTGTTCATGGTCGCTGCCTCCTTGTCAGGCCCGGGAAGAATATCTGTGTGGGGTGGGGGCCCTCTAGCACTCGCTTACAATCTGGTTCTCCTAGCATTTACTAAGTGATCATTCTGTTTGCTCCGAACATACCCACCTGCCGCAGCCTTAGAAAAACCAACTTTGTGACTAGTGTCATTGGCTTCCCTTCAAACCAGCCTTAGGGAAATGTTAGGCCATGGATGGAAGAGCAGTGAACTTCATCAGTTTAAACAGAAATAGTCTTAACTACCGCACACTCTCTTGGGGGAAGGAAGAATGAACCAAATCACTTAGCTCCTGACTTTTTAAATAAAAGTTGTTTTTTCTTCCCCATTATAAAATTAACCCATACTTATGGGATTTATGGGAAAATAGAAAGAGAAAACAATCATGCAATGTTCCAATTCCCAAAGGCAATCACTATTAGGATTTGGGGTGGGTTTTTTTCTCTCCTTTTTCCTTCTTTATAACTTTTCTTTTTTTATAATTGTAATTATACCATGTATATTATATAGATAAAAATTCTGTATCTTTATTTTCATTTATTATAATGTAAATAGTTTTCATGTTATTATAGTTTTTAATTAAACATACTTTTTATTGGTGCATAATATTCCACCGAGTGAATGTCCTATTGTTTACTTAACCATTTCTTTTGGTGCTTTTAAAATTTTTTCTAGAAATAATGCCTAAAGTGTTGTTGTTTTTTTTTTAATATTCAGAGTAATTTTTTTTTGACTGGAGCTCCAGAAGTACAATTATAGGGTCAAAGGGTAACAGTTGGCTTGCTTACTATTAATATTTTATAATTGATAACCAGGAGACATGACTGCTTTGGGGTCTGGGTGGTCTTCCTGGTAGGTTGTTTGAAAGTAAAACCAACATTGTTAGGCTGAAAGTTTCTGTTCTGGCAGGACCAGGTCACCTGTGGGGTGGGGTAGGATGGGAAATGAATGGGTCAGGAGAGCACAGATTTCCATCCTGGCCACTGATACGTGCAAAGTAAGCTCTAGTACAGGCAGGTCTTCATTTCAGAACATCCTCTCATGGCCGTTCTTCAACCTTCCATGGCCTGGTCTATAACAGGACCCAAGGTGTGTCCGCCTTGGCAGTAATCATCCTTGAAGTCACAGCTGCCACCCTCTGCCACTCTGAGTTCTCACCAGGCGCAGGTAAGACCCAGTGGAGGTTTGTTCAAGAAGCCCCTCCTTCCCTTGATCACTTCCTCCCATCTCCTAATCTCTGAATTCTTGGACTTGCCCCACAAGTCGGTAACCACAGACGAATGGGAGGTAATCGCAAGACAGGGGGCTGAGTGCCACAGCAGACAAATCTGGATCTCAGGGGTGAAGGGCCCCTTAGGCGACGTGGTGCTTTCAAGCTGGGTCTTGAAGCCAGAGGAGGAACCCCACAGGCTGACAAGAGAAGGGACGGGATTCGGGAGCCTTCTGAGTTTCAGGTTGGATTTTGACAGAGTGGGCAGGGCTGATGCCTCTGGGGCTCAGTTTCCTCAACCTGCTTAGGAGGCAGTAGTCAGGTGTCCCATTTCACCTCCTGAGAATGGATCAGAGCCAGCTGGAGCATGTAATTATCACACCCAGCACCCCAGGGAGTATTTCTGGGGAATCACTTGTGGAGGCAGATCCCCTCCCTAGGAGTGATGTATTGCGGGCATTTATTTCATCGCTGAGTCATATCCCATCTCTCTTCACTCATTCCCTTATCTCTTTTAAAATCCAGAGGCAACTCCCCTCTTCTAGGCTGTGAAAAACGCAGCCTGACCCTGAGGAGCTGGGGATGATGCAGCAGATCTCCTGGGGCTGATGATGTTGGATGGCAGATGGGCAAGGCTGCCGGCCTGTGTCTGCTCCCTCAATGATGTAAACCCAAGGTCGCAGAGCTCCCGACTACACCACAGGGCTCGGTGGAGCCAGGCTCTGCACTTGTTTCTTTCTAGGAAACGTTCATCGGTAGAATAATCTGCCAATTGCAGTATTACATTGACTTTTCAATTCAAAACAATTCTTCCTAAAGCAGTTTTTGTCTTGGCCGGCATGGCTTTGGCTGTGGGGCCTGCTGGGAGGGAAAATGCATCCTGTGGGGCAGGGAAGTGAGAGAGGAGTTCAGGAAGAGGGTCTGCAACACCAGTCACCCAGTTTCGGGGGCAAGGGCACTCCTGGTCCGTGGGCACCGAGATGGCAGGGTGCAGGGATCCCTGGCACCTTTTGGGTGTCTGCGTCCTGAATCAGGGAGGCTCCTCCAAGTGTAGGTGGGGTCTGAGATTCAGGGTCCTGGGGACAGAAGCTGGCAGAACCTAGCAGGCAAGTCAGGACCCTAGCTGAGGAGGAAAGGAGCAGGGGCAGGCTAAGGCTCAGTGTGGACTCGGGACTCCCTGGCCCCCCAGAGTGGAGGTAGGAGGGGAGGCTGCCAAGGCTCATGGGAAGCCTGGGTCTCGTCTCGCTCAGCCTCCCCTACACTCCAGGCCTGGAAATAAACTTTCCTTTCAGTGGAGAGGGGTGTTTCTGGTTTATCGAAAGGCGGAGCTATCCAGGGCTCCCAGCCCTGGGGGACAGACCTGCAGATGACAGGTGGTTAATGATGACAGTTGGGAGAAACAGGGGCAGTAGGAACCGACAGTTTGGGTGCTGTCTGCAAAACACAGAAGAAGGGTGGCGCAATTCCATTTTAAAGCAACTCAGGATACAGGCAAGTCCTGAAACAGCCCCTCGCGAGGAGCAGCAGCTGCCTCTTCGCTGAGGGTTGCAGGGCTCAGTAGCCCCTCCAGCACATGGGCAAGGGCCTGGAGAACAGAACGATCTCTTCACCCGCTTTTCCTCCATGCCTGTCATTACGGTAAATTACGAGGCTCCCACGATGACTAGGCAGAGGCAGGTTGATTTGTTCCTTCTGATTGTCACCGTGCCGAACTTGGCGGGGGTGAGGGGCACCCAGATTTCACACCTGGTAATGGCCCTGCCAGGGGTGGATGTTAGCACAGTTGGGACCCGACACTTCAATAAATCTGAGACATTCTGCCTCGGAGATCAAAGTTCAGAATTGCTTAAATTGGTGTTGGAGCAGGTGGGAAACAGGAGTCCAGGGCCATGAATTAGATAGATAGCAATTGTCCTTCGGTTTGTAAGGCTTGAATGTCACTTTTCAAATGATATGACATCAATTTAAGTAATTTGGGCTCCCAGCTACCTAGCCCTTCCATTATTTCTGGTTCTGGGACATGTGGTTCATGGTCTAGCTTATGCTCTTATGTGGACAAAAAATAGAAAACGAAAACCAAAAAACACCTTGCTTGTATCGCTAGGGTTGGACAGTTATGTCGGGTTATCAATTTACATGGGAGTGTGGATGACAATTTCATCTGCTACCTGGATGTGCTGGTAACTCCCCAAGCTACACTTCCAGCCGTGACCTCTCACCTGAGTTTCAGACTCGTTAGCATATGTGGGTCATGGCATTGTCACTTGTGCACAGGGACAGACCTGGATTGTAACACAGGGCACATAATTCTCAAAGGCTTCTGATGAGGTGGGAACGTGCTCTGATTTCTGATGGCAGCTGGAGTCCAGAGGAGAGGTGGTCTGATCCGTATAGAGGAGTGGGTACTTTTTAAAAAAATATTGCAGCTTTATTGAGATACAATTCAGCCGTTTGAGCAGGAAAATTCAGTATTTTTTAATATATTCAAAGTTGTACAACCCTCGACACGACCAACTTTAGAATGTTCTCACCACCCTAAAGAGAAAGCTTGTACCCTCCCCTCCCCATTCCCTTACCTCCGAGTAACCAATCTGTCTCTCTAGATTTACCTATTCTGGACATTTCATATAAAAGGAATCCTGTGATATGTGGTCTTTTGTGACTGACTTTTTTCACTTAGCGTAGTATTTTCAAAGTCCATCCATGTTGTAGCTTGTATCAGTACTTAATTCCTTTTTATGGCTGACCAATGTTGAATATCTATTAAATAGATACACCACATTTTGTTTATCCTTTCCTCAGTTGATGGACATTTGAATGGTTTGTACTTTTTGGCTATTATGAATAATGTGGCTATCAATTTTCACGTGCAAGTTTTTGTGTGGACTTGTGTTTTCATTTCTCTCGGGTATATACCTAGGAGTGTGGCATTGCTGGCTCATAGGCTTAACATGTTGAAGAACTTCCAGGCTGCACTATTTTACCTTCCCACCAGCAGTGTATGAGGGATCCAGTGTCTCTACATCCTCACCAACATTGGTTATTATCTGACCTTTTGATTATAACCCTTCCAGTGGGTGTGAAGAGCACCTCATTGTGGTTTTCATTTGCATCTCCCCAGTGGCTAATGAGGTCGAGCCTCTTTCCATGTGCTTTTTGACCATTTGTAAGTCTTCTTGGGCACTTAGGCTTTTTAAATTCCATAGAGTTCAGTGCACCTCTCCTCCGTCCTGAGCATGATGAGAGCCCTGCCTGCCACCCAGAAAGGTGCACCCCGGGGAAGTCTCATCCTCCCATTTTTTAAATGTTGGCTAGGAGCACTGCAGACATGCTGCATCTTGTACTAGGTGCCGCTTCATCTTGCAGAATGACTGTATTTCTGAAATATTTCCTGTGAAGCGAATTGTCATCATCCTGTTATACCACTGACTTGCATTATTAGAAATTGTTTGTCTGGAATACAGTTTTGTTTTTTTTTTTTTTTTCATTTTCATAGCTTTTTTTTTTTTTTTTTTTTTTTTTTTTGCGGTACACGGGCCTCTCACTGTTGCGGCCTTTCCCGTTGCGGAGCACAGGCTCCGGACGCACAGGCGCAGCGGCCATGGCTCACGGGCCCAGCCACTCCGCAGCATGTGGGATCTTCCCGGACCGGGGCACGAACCCGTGTCCCCTGCATCGGCAGGTGGGCTCTCAACCACTGCACCACCAGGGAAGCCCTGGAATACAGTTTTAACCCCAAATTGTTAAAGAAAAATTATACCAGGAAACTAGCAAAGATTTAAAACGTGTACATTTAAGTGAAATACGGAAATTCTTGGTGATATACCATTGCTTTTCAAATAATAATATTAACACAACAGTGACAATAATTACATAAGTGCGTTGTGCAGTTATGGGCCAGGCAATGCAGTAGAGGCTTTACATATATTAACTTATTTGATCTTCCTAACAACCCCATGACATAGATATTATTAGCATCTCTGCCCCTTTACAGATGTGGAAAGTGAGGGACAGAGAGGCCAGGTAACTTGCCCAAGGTCAGGGCTGGTGTCCTGCTTAAGGTAACACTAGCTGCTGTACGGATAAGCCCCCAATTCTCAGAAACTTAACATCATAAAAGTATATTTCTTGCTTATAGCAGAACCCGATGGCATCGTTATTGATTGGATTGCCTTCCACGTGGTCATTCAGGGATCCAGGCCCCTTACCCCTTATGGCTCTGCCTTCCTTCAGGTTCTTTGAGTCCTCACCAATCAGCCAGCTAGTGAGAGAGAGAACAAGACTGCAGTGGGAAGTTTTTATGGGTCAGGTATGGACATCCATATCACTTCTGTCCACTCACCACTGGTCAGAGCTCAGTTATGGGGCCATACCTACATGTACGAGAGACCAAGAATCATAGTTGAGTTGTCTGCCCAGAGGGCAAGGAAAGGAGCTTTGGCAAGTGCATGCGTCATTTTGCTGTCGCTAGCAAGTGGAAGACGTGGGATTTGAACACTGGCAGTTTGGCTCCAGAGACTAATTCTAAACTAGCACATTCTACCTCCTCACTGTGAACAGTGGCTCAAAGTCTGAGAAAAATGGAGAAGGTCACATCAGTTTTTGCTCGGTTTTCTTCCCACCTGTAACTGTATTTGGTTGCCTGGATGCTGTACTTGGGAATTCTGTCAAAGTTGCTGTCCTTCAGAAAATAATAACAGTGAGAACTAATATTAATTGAGTGTTTGCGCACTTTACATGTTCTGCTTTTTTTAATCTTCACAATTAACCCCAGGAAATAGGGAGCTATAATTACTCCCATTTTCCAGGCGAGGAAGCTGAAGAGAGAGCTTGGTTATGTGTCCAAGGCCATATAAGTGTGTGGTGTCTCTGGGCTTCAAAAGCCCTCACACAGGACCACCGTGCAAGGTAGGGGTTGAAGGGAAGAGAAGATGAGAAAGCCAAATACACCGTAGGTACCATTCAAAACGCAGCCAGAACCTTGTTGGGATCCTGCTTCAAACAAAGCAACTTCTCTAAGTCATTTACGAGACAATTAGGAAAACGTAAACATTCGCGGGAGATTTGATGACATGAAGAAGTTATTGTTAATTTGTCAGGTGGGAGGACGGTTACCTTAAAAGGGAAAAAAGTCCTTATCTTTTTGAGATACATACTGAAATGTATATGGATGACAGGATCAAATGTCTAGGATTTGCTTGAAATCATGCAGTGTCAGTGGAGAAAAGTGGCTGCGAGTTGTCAATTATTGTAGAATGATGATGGGTACATGGAGGATTGTGGTACTAATCTCTCACTTTGGGGTCTATTTGAAATTTTCCATAATAATTACAATAAAGGAGACTTTGATGAATCAGACTATAATGAATGGACTTCCTCTAGCCCCCTGGATGGTAAATGAAGTGCTGGGGGTGGGCTCAGAGCACTGAATGCATTTGCTGGAGAACAGCTGAGCAGCCTGGGGTGTTTTGTAAAGCAGGTCTTCTGGGACTCCGGAAGCCATGGTTTTGCATTGAGATTCAGTGCCCAGAGACTTGAGCTCCTGAAAATGAGCCCCGGGGCCTCCAAAAGGCAGAAGTACAGGCTTCCTGGGTGAGGAGAGATTGGGCCAAAGTCGGGCTCTGCCCTGGCCAAACGGCCTCAGCACAGGCTGCTCGTGCAACCCGTGAAGAACATCTTGCCGAAAGGTACGGCTCAGCCCCAGGCCCCAGCTGCACTTTAATCAAACAGTGAAAATCCATCAAAGACGTGGCCTCCTCAGACAGCCAGTTCGCCGGAGTCCCAGGTGAAGCCAGCTCTTGGCTGGCTGCGGGCCAGGAGGAAGGTGGGCTGCAGGCCCTCCCAAGCCCCTGCCTAAAATCAACAGCCACCGCTCAGCAGCCCGGCTTCCAACCCAATGCAAATTAAGCCTGGCATTTGGAGATGGTATTAAATGTCCTAAATCAATATTCTAGAGGCAGGATCAGAACAATTAAAAACTCTGATTTCCTCCTCAGATCGTTGGAGTATATATGCATATAAGTTGTTCAGTTCATTTTTAAAATTCAGCAGGTTGAAAATGATGGGGGTCTGCTTGGTGGTGCTCTGAACATAGTTCATCCCATTCTCAGTAGCTTTTCCTATTTTTACACGTATCCAGTGAACGTCAAGCACAGAGGTGCTTTCATATATGATGTCACATTTAATCCTTAACAGTAACCATGGGAGGTCCTGTCATGTCCATTTTACAGGTGAGGAAACTGAGGCTCAGAGAGATGAAGTGACTTGCCCAAGGTCTCTCAGCCACTAAGTGGTAGAGCAGGGATGGGAATCCGCTTCTTCATACTCAAATCTAATGCTTTGCCCACCTGGCTTTTCTGAATAGTGTCTATTTTTCATTCGCCAATAATAACTAACAATGATGAATAAAAGAGTAACAATAGTAACTGTTTATTTATTTACAGTTTCTCTGGCTTTAAAGGTGTTGGCTGCTTTTCTAGTTTGTCCATTTCATCAACAAACGTTTATTGAGAGGCAGCCTGGTAGGGAGGTTTCTAGCTCCGGAGCCCCCCAGCCTGCCTGGTCCCACCACACACTGGCTGCATGACCTGGGATTTCTCTCTCAGCCCCAGCTTCCTCATCTGCAAAATGGCATATTACTAGTACCCACTTCACAGGGTTTTCATGAGGACTAAAGGAATTGGTACTTGCAAAGTGTTTAAACTAGAGCCTGACCCTCAGGGGGAGTTCCATATATATGAGTCCCTGGCAGACACTGTCAAGGCCCTAGAGAAAGCTGTGTCTTGACTCTCATGGACTTTACCTCTTAATGTTTAGCCAGATGATATTATTGCTTTTATTTTTATTAAACTAGCTAAATGTGTTTATGGTAAAAAAAAAAAAAAAAAAAAATTCAAAGAGGCCAGAAATATAAACTGAAAAGTAAGGGCCCCTTTACTTTCCGACTCTCAGGCTTTCAAGATGATAGTGTATCCGATGATGATCATCATAATAGTGTAGTGTCAGATATTCTCTCTCTTTTTTTTTTTTTTTTTGTGGTACGCAGGCCTCTCACTGTTGTGGCCTCTCCCGTTGTGGAGCACAGGCTCCGATCGCGCAGGCTCAGCGGCCATGGCTCACGGGCCCAGCCGCTCCGCGGCATGTGGGATCTTCCCGGACCGGGGCACGAACCCGTGTCCCCTGCATCGGCAGGCGGACTCCCAACCACTGCACCACCAGGGAAGCCCAGATATTCTCTCTTTTGTAAGCATATATACTCCTCCTATTCTTATAGATCTGGAATAACACTGTAAAGAGTGTTTAGCAGTTTATACTTTTCACATACCCATTTATCTTGAGTATCTTTCACATATGGATTTACCTCAGTTTTTAATAAACATTTTTATGCACCGCCTGGATGTGCCATCGTTAAATTTAACCAGTTCCCTATCAATGGACATTTAAGTTTTTTTGTAGTCTTTTGCTACTCCAAACAGTGCTGCACTGTATAGGCTTGCAAACAAGAACATTCTATACCTGTTTATCTGTACAATAAATTCTTAGAGGTGAAATTGCTGAGTCAAACATTTGTTACGTTTGAATTTTGTTGGAGGTTACCAAATTGCTCACTAAAAAGGAAATACTAGGGAAGAAAA
Source organism: Leucopleurus acutus (assembly GCF_964270905.1). Classification (NCBI taxonomy): domain Eukaryota; kingdom Metazoa; phylum Chordata; class Mammalia; order Artiodactyla; family Delphinidae; genus Leucopleurus; species Leucopleurus acutus. The sequence goes on from NC_139151.1 coordinate 66,445,141, forward strand.
ACGCCTACCCAAACTTTAAAACTCTTGTTTCTCTTTAAGAATTCACACTTGAAAAGAGAGGGTAGAAACGAAAAGTTATCCTGAACTGTAATTTTACTGGAAATGCTTTTCCTTGGCCACACATTTTTAGGCATCAAATTCTCAGACTTCTGGTAGAGATAGAGTGTTCTGGATTTCAGGGCAAAATTCTGTGTGTTCTTCACTGTCTCACCACTCCCAGGCCCACTGTCCCCGTTCTCTGAGGGAAGGAGTTTTGTTTTCTCCCCTCAACTTTTGGGGTGAATATTTAGAGGTTTCACACTCTTCTGGAATGGATACCCTTTGCTGCAGAGGGCCCAGATTTCTCACTGGTGGAGAAATTCACAGAAGGGCATCCGCAAGCGGATGGCTGAAGCCAGGGTCTTGCTAAGTGTCCCACAAGCCTCTCTGCCTCCTTGAATCCCTCCAGGCCTGGAAACAGCTGGGTGCTACCAGCGTCCTTCCTTCTGTCTCCAGCCCCTTTGGCAGGGAGAGATGGGACTTGTTAACAGACTGATTTCCTTTTAGGGACGAGTGCCCCACCAATCCCCAGCCATCCCAGTGACGAGGGTAATAAAATGCATCCAGGACCACAGCGAGGAGGGGAGCAGAATGACTCATGAGCCCCTACATCCTCCCGTTGCATTCCAAGAGCTGCCTTCCTCAGGGCTTAGATCACTCCCTACGAGCAACGCCCCGACCAGGCTAGGGAGGAGGGCCAGCTGCTGTTCGCTGACCTGGCTGGGGGGGACCCAGTGAGGGCCCTGGCTGGAAACAAGGCCTGGATTTTTCTTGTGGCCTTGTCTTTGAATAGGCTGCTGACCCTGGCTCCCCCTGGGAACAAGACCCAGTGCATTTCTGCTCTCAAGGGTCTCACAGTCTAGCCTCTAGGGACCCCTGTCTTCCTGTGTCTAGCTAAGTGCCCTGGAGGAAGACACACCTAAGAGCTTGGTGACCCTGGGCAAGTCACTTCATTTCTCTGAACCTCAGTTTTCCCCTCTGCAGAAAGGATGAAAAGAACGTATTATCCATCTCTAGTGTTGTTAATAATGAATAAGCTAATTCATGTCAAGTGCTTGGCTTGGAACCTGGCACACAAGCGCTTAATATTAATTGCAGTTGTTACTACTATTTCTACCGTTCCTCTTGACCCATTTTGCAAATAAAAAATTGGAAAATGTGGTTGACTGTAGCTCTCATCCCTGCCTATGATTTATAATAGTAAGAGTGAACATTTATGTAGAGCTTATTGTGTTCCAGGGCCTTATGTATGTTGACTCATTTAATTCTGCCAAACCCAATGAGTCACTATGAGACAGGTTCTATTATTATCCCTGTTTTATGCATGAATAAACTGAGGCACCAAGAGGTTGAGCAACTAGCCCATAGCTGGTAAATGGTGGAACAGTGGAGCCAGGGTTGAAACCCAGATTATCAGCTCTAGAATCTATCTTCCTAACCACTGTGTCTTCCTGCCTCTCAGTATATGTTTGTATATTTCTATAGGAAAGTTTTCCAAAGATATAACAGTTAAGTGACATTTATTTTCCTCTTTTTACTTGAATTAAAAAAAAATAAAACATGTTTTTTCTTATAATAGCAATAGAGTGTTATAAAAAAATTTGAAAAATATAGAAGAGAAAGATGAAAGTATCTACAGTGCTACCACCTAGACCAGTGGTCCACGTAAAGGGCCAGTTGTTTTTTATTTCCAGTCCTTTATGGACTGTGATGTCGCACTGTGTGTGACTGCTGTGCAGCTCATGTAACCTGGAATTCTCCATCCCAGTTTGACAGCACTCAAGCTGGTCTGCACCCTGTTCAACTCTCAATTCCGTGGGACATGCTTTTCGATGTCGCAGCAATATCAAATTGCTAAAAGTTTCCAAATGCATACAATAATATTATTTTCTTTATAAACAGTTAACACAGTTCGCAGACTGGTGCTGGTCTGTGAATCACACTCTCAGTTGCATTGACATCAACAGGCAATGTTTCCATTTTAGCATGTTTATTTTCAGTATTTTTCTATTTTGGGGGGTTTATTTTTAGTCTCTACACATTCTTTTTCTCACTACATTTCCTGTTACAATGTTACTGTAAACAATTCTTGAGTATAATCTTTAATGCTATGATATAATAATAATATTCCATCTGAAACATGTACCATAGATTAACAATCTAGTCCCTCTAGCATGGAGTTTAGTATGTTCCCAGTTATTTGCCATGATAAAAATATGATGTTGAACTGTTTTAGTATATTTACTTTTCCATATTTAATATTTCCATAGGGTAGTTTTCCTAGAATGGAATAACTGGATCAAACAATATGAAGCCTTTTAAATTTCTTGATAGTTATTACCAAGTTACTTTCTAAAAGGGATATATGCCAATATATGCTCCCAGCAGTAGTCTATGAGAGTGTCTGCTTAACGACATCCTTTTCTGCATTCCTTATTATAATTTAATTAATGGGAACAACCTTAATTGTTTTTAATTTTTTTGATTACTAGTGAGATTGAACATTTTCCATGCATGTAGCCATTTATATTTCCTCTTTTGCTTTATACTCAGTTGGGCACTAGAATAAAATGTTATTTTTTTTTTTTTGGAGTATAATTGCTTTACAATGGTGTGTTAGTTTCTGTTTTATAACAAAGTGAATCAGTTATACATATACATATGTTTCCATATCTCTTCCCTCTTGCGTCTCCCTCCCTCCCACCCTCCCTATCCCACCCCTCCAGGCGGTCACAAAGCACCGAGCTGATCTCCCTGTGCTATGTGGCTGCTTCCCACTAGCTATCTATTTTACGTTTGGTAGTGTATATATGTCCGTGCCACTCTCTCGCTTTGTCACAGCTTACCCTTCCCCCTCCCCATATCCTCAAGTCCATTCTCTAGTAGGTCTGTGTCTTTATTCCTGTTTTACCCCTAGGTTCTTCATGACATTTTTTTTTCTTAAATTCCATATATATGTGTTAGCATATGGTATTTGTCTTTCTCTTTCTGACTTACTTCACTCTGTATGACAGACTCTAGGTCCATCCACCTCATTACAAATAGCTCAATTTCGTTTCTTTTTATGGCTGAGTAATATTCCATTGTATACACGTGCCACATCTTCTTTATCCATTCATCCGATGATGGACACTTAGGTTGTTTCCATCTCCGGGCTAATGTTATTGCTTTGAACAGATTTCAAACTATTTTAGATTGGAAGCCTAGTAAATCCGTACATAACGTCTGTACTTACTGAGTATGGTATCTCCATTTTCCAGGTCCTTCCCCTTTTCTCTGCTGCCAGAATTGGGGGATGCCTTTATATGGTCTTGATGGTCCCCATCTTTAGAATAACCCATCTGAATTCATACCAAATATTATGCGTCAATGTACCGATGCATAATATACGAAGCAAGTATACAGAACTGTTTGTTTTCTTTGGTTTGGTTTGGTTTTTTGGCCGTGCCACGCAGCTCGTGGGATCTTGGTTCCCCAACCAGGGATTGAACCCGGTCCCCCTGCAGTGAAAGCGAGGAGTCCTAACCAGTGGGCTGCCAGGGAATTCCCTATATGGGACTGTTATGATCTGAATGATTTTGTCCCCCCAAATTCATATGTTGAAATCCTAAGCCCCAAGTGATGGTGTTAGGAGGTGGGGCCTTTGGGATGTGATTTGAGGGAGGTTAGCGCCTTTATAACAGAGGCTCCAGAGAGAGCCCTTGGTCCCTTCCACCATGCAAGGACACAGTGAGAAGGTGCCAGCTATGAACAGGAGGTAGGCCCTCACTGGACACAAGCATGCTGGTGCCTTGATCTTAGACTTCTAACCTTTAAGAACTGTGAGAAATAAATTTCTGTTGTTTATAAGCCGCCACATTGATGGTATTTTGTTACAGCAGCCCAACAGACTCAGACAGGGACGTTTCTCAAGTATTTCCAATTATTTCCTTAGAAATATTTTTTCTCTCTTTTTTTCTTTTTCTTTTCCTTTGTGTGTGTGTGTGTGTGTGTGTGTGTGTGTGTGTGTGTGATTTGTGCCTCTTTTGTAAGTATCGCAAGCCAGCTTGAATGAAGCAATTTTGAAACTACTGATCCACTGGAATTTCTGACACATTTTTGTTAATGATGGGGAAAGTAGGAAGAATTTTTGAAATTTGGATGATTTTAGGGAAGTCTAGATGCCTGCACACAAATATCTAACTGTATTGCTGTGTGCTGTACTAGCAGTGTAGGCAGAGTGAGGCCTGGGGAGCAGTCTGGAGTCTGGCAATAAATGTTGACCTGTATTTTCCTTAAAGGGATTTGTTGAGACCTGTTTGTCCTCATGATATGAGAAATATAATGAGCTAATACATGTCAGACACATAGAGCAGTGCCTGGCACATATTAAGCTCTCAATAAACATGAAGCCATGAGCTGTTGCCCTTCCTTCCAATTTCAAAGGGATGTCAATGTGTATATTCTGCTTCATGGCAGATAACATGCACAAATGTGCATAAGAAAGAGCTTGTTTTCCTCCTGGGTCTGGCCCTCCATATGAAAGTTTAATACCTTCCTGAGTTTGTGATTCAGTTGTTGAGTCTCCATGCTGGACCTCATCTCAGTCCCAGAAACCGGAATACATTTTCTTATGCTGATGGTAACTTTTCTGTAATGTACTTGGCACAGTGGAGAAGGTATTTCTCAACCCCGCTCTATAAGCCATGGCTAGCTCTGCCCATTAAATCTTTGTGTAGAGCACATGCCATCAACCCTGCCAGCACATGTCTTGACTGCCTCCCTCCCTCCTCACAGAGGCCAGTGGGGTGGGGGGCAGCTCTAAGATCCTATCCACTTTTCTCAGTTTCCTCTTCTCTCTGTCTTTCCAAGACTTTGCGGAGCACAGGCTCCGGACGCGCAGGCTCAGCGGCCATGGCTCACGGGCCCAGCCGCTCCGCGGCATGTGGGACCTTCCCGGACCGGGGCACGAACCCGTGTCCCCTGCTTCGGCAGGCGGACTCTCAACCACTGCGCCACCAGGGAAGCCCTCCAAGACTTCTTTATGAAACCCCTACTCCACGCTGCCGCCTTTATTCTCCTCCCTCTCCCTTCCCTACCTTTTCTATTAATCGGAACAGCGTAGGGGGAGGGGAATCCTCTTGCTTTCCAGTTTTGCCATGAGCAGCCCGAGTCTTTGGTTTTGAGGTCACCTGAACGAGGAGCAGGTGCCCTGATTTGTCCCCTAGTGGGCGATGGGACACTACACAGCCCTCAGGGGGAGCTGATTGTCAGAGGCTGATCGGAGCCCCCTCGCCTTCCCAGTGCCCGGCCAGTGCTCTGAGCATTTCACCAATGGCCTGAGGGGTTCTGATGTGAGATCCAGACAGTATTAGGCCAAATACTTGAAGTATGTGTTCAACATTTATATAGTGGGGATGGGGAGAAGCTGGTGTTTATATAAATAAAGCTAGCAAGCCTGTTTCTTTGTCTTCAGAATAAGGGATTACACGTGTTTGTTTTGCGTGATTTTCTGAACTAAGCAACATCTTGGAAAATATTAAAATGGAGTTTAAACTGAGTTACTCAAATACGTCACTTATTCCCACTGAATAGGTCTAATGGCTAGGGTTAGTTTCGTTTCTAAATTTCCACAGACCTGGACCTGCTGACTTCAGGCTCCCGTCAGCTGGGTTGGTGATGTGGCCTCTAGTTATACCTTGCAACTTGCACCTTTGGCAGTGCAAGCATCTTCATCCAAGGTAGCTTTCCAAGAGGACTATGCCTTTCCCCCCACCCTCCCACCAAGTGCATTATCTTCTTTGACAGAAGGGGGACGAATTATACTTTATCAGTATGGAAGGGGTGGAAGCCCGAGTTAACTGGTACCATATTTCCAATTTATTCCAGGGATGTTTTAACATTTCTTATAAACTTGCACCCCAAGCAGCCATCTAGCTGGCTCACCATTTAATATGGCTCTTTTTTTTTTTTTTTTTTTTAAATCATTGGGAAATGCTTAGATAGGAGGCTGGCCAGAACCTCAGTTACAGCCTGTGCGTAGTATGTTTATTCATTTGTTTAGCAAACACCAGTACTATCCCAGCCTGGATTACCTTTGGGCCTTAGGGTTGTGGGTGACAGCAGGATAGGCTGGGGCTCTAGTGCTTGGAGGTAAAGGGCTCATGATTTGAGAAGATCAGCCCGTTTGTTGCAGGGATGCTTGTACCTCCACACCCTGTTCCCTGGGAATGCCAAGGAGGGTGTCAGGGTCCCAGGGAAGGGGCCAGTCCTAAAGGGATTCAAGAGTACACTCAGTCTCAGCAGGCCCAAGATGAGGGAAGAGGGAAAGCCCTTCATATTAGAGCCCAATCCAAGACCTTGATGCTGCCGGCAGTTGGAATTGCTTTTGTATCCTAAGTCTTCTGCAGTGGAGCCATCCCTCATGGGCACAGGATGGCAGCTGGCCAGAGCCTTGTGCCCATCATTAGGTGGGGACTGGAAAGAAAGCACTGGATTTGGCCCCATTTGGGGCAGTGCGGGTGGCCCTGCTTGCTTCCAGCTTCCAGCTGTGGAGCTTGAGTCATCAGAGGCCCTGGCCAGGGGGTTTGCACATGTAGCCAAACCCAGAGCCTTTTTGGTCCCGGCACCTGACCGTGGCCATCCACATCTTTTCTGGAGCTTAATGAGCCATTGTCTGAAGTCACTGAGGAAGGCTGTGGAAGGCCAGGGAGAAGACCTCGTAATGTAATTGACATGGTTCTCACGCGGTCCATATGGGAACAGTAATGAAAATCACTCACATGTGCCTGGTTTTCCAGTTTACAAAGGAAGGAATTTGGGCTGTGTTAATTACCAGCTGGGTATCTATGTACAAACCACTTAAACCCTTTTAGCCTCAGTTTCCTCATTTATAAAACGGGGATAATAAAAGTCACTGCCTTGCCCATCTAATGGGTTTTTTATTTGAGAGAGTGAAGGACAGGGCAGGAGGCTGAATGGGACACCAAAAAAGGGGCTGGGACAGGTCTGGAGGAAATGCCAAGAATGCTGTTTTTGACTCGAGAAGCAGGTGAAATGATAAAGAAGGGTATTCTGTTCTTCAGGTTGCCTAAAATTGCGTGGTATACCTCTCAGCGGAAACTGAAACTGCATTGTTCAATTCAGATCATATTGTAACTATGATTTCCCTGATTACAAAAGTAATATATGCGTATAAGAAAACATATAGAAAAAATATTAAGTATCAAGACAAACATTAAAATAAACCACAGTCTTTTTACTGTTAATATTTGGATGTTTTCCTCTCTCTCGTTCATATATCTAATATTTTAACAATAAAATAAGAATCATACTATATATTCAGTTATGGAACTCAAGCTTTTTCGATGTAATTTGTACACATAAATGTTTTTAGCTTTGTTTTTATAAAATTAGAACCATGCTGTGTATCAGTCAGGGTTCTCCAGAGAAACAGAACCAATGGGAGATATATGTGTGTATGTGTGTGTGTTCATAAATATATATACACACACACATACACATAACATACACACATACACATACGTATTAACAGATACACACACACATATATATATATGAAGAGATTTATTTCAAGGGCTTGGTTTACATGACTGTGGGATTGGCAGGTCTGAAATCTGTAGGGCAGGCCAGCAAGCTGAACACTCAGGCAGGAGCTAATGCTAGTCTTGAGGCAGAACCTCTTCTTTGGGAAATCTCAGTTTTTGTTTGTAAGGCCTTGAACTGACGAGATCTGCCCACATTACACAGGGTAATTTTCTTCACTTAAAGTCAACTGATGGTAGATGTTAACCCCATCTGCAAAATACCTTCACAGCAAAATCTAGTGTTTAAGTAACCGGGGACTATGGCCTAGCCAAGTTGACACGTAAAACTGACTATCACATATGACATACCCCAACTTCGTATTTTGATCTTTTTGCTTCCCATGTCATGAACATTTTTTCACAGCAGCATCAAACATTTTCTAAGAACTTGATATGACTCTATTGTTTTTTTCACCAAATGGCTTTACCGTCGTTTGTTTATAAATTTCCCTGTTGTCAGATATTTAGGTTGTATCCAGTTTCCACTGTAGACGTAACATTGTGATAAACATCAATGGGTACATCTTCTTTTTATGTATTCCTTATTAGTCCCTAGGATATATCATTGGCAGAGAATCACTGAGTCAAAAGTTATAAAGATTTTAAGGCTTTTGATACACATTGCCAAATTTTCTCTAGGCCTATCAAGGTGTGATCCTTGCACCGATACCATCGGTATAACTGGGTGGCTTGTGAGAAAGGCAGATTCTTGGGTCTCACCCAGACCTACTGAATCAGAATCTGCATCTTAGCTAGATGCACATGTGACTTGTATGTACATTGCAGCGTGAGAGGCACTGCCCAAGAAAATTTGCCCCGATTTATAGACCATGCTATGGTCTGAATGTTCGTGTTCCCCCAAAATGCATCTGTTGAACTCCTAATGCCTGGTGTTATGGTGTTAGTAGGTGGGGCCTTTGGGAGGTGCTTAAGTCACGAGGGTGGAGCCCTCACGAGTGGGATTAATGCCTTATAAAAGAGGCTCCAGAGAGAGCTCTAGCGCCTTCCACTATAAAAGGACACAGCGAGAAGGGGCCGGTTCTGAACCAGGAAGAGGGTCCTCACCGGAGAACGTGACCATGCTGGTGCCTTGACTTTGAACTTCGGCCTCCAGACTATGAGAAATACATTTCTGTTGTTTATAAGCCACCCAGACTGGGGTGTTTTGTTATAGCAGCACGAATGGACTAAAACATGCCAGAAGTATAAAGAGATGCTTGTTTTACTTCACTCTCGTCAAAACTGGGCATCATTTTGTCTTTTACCTTTTCAACATGCTGGACGAAAAACGATATTCTGTTGTTCTTTTGCTTTTTATTCTATAACGAATTTATTGCGTCGGCTGACTTCTGCGGGAGTTCAATCAGGAAAGAGCTTCCCCCACAACCCTGCCAAGCACTGCCCTAAAACACGCTCTGTGGGCTTCCCTGGTGGTGCAGTGGTTGAGAGTCCGCCTGCCGATGCAGGGGACACGGCTTCGTGCCCCAGTCCGGGAAGAGCCCACATGCCGCGGAGCGGCTGGGCCCGTGAGCCATGGCCGCTGAGCCTGCGCGTCCAGAGCCTGCGCTCCGCAACGGGGGAGGCCGCGGCAGTGAGAGGCCCGCGCACCGCAAAACAAAACAAAACAAAACAAAACAAGAAACACGCTCTGTGACATCTGAGGTGGATTGCATGTCCAGCTCTGAGGACCTTTAGGGAATTACGACTCATCGGTAGGTATGAAAGTCTAGTCCAGTCTGAAAGCAGAACTTCAGCTTCCCATCCAGTTCCGTGCTCTTCCCCTCCTCCCGGCCCAACCTGCCCCAGGAGTCGGGCACGGGCAGTGGGTGGGGGGCCGGTCATGGTCTCTCACTCTCTTTCCACTTCCTCTTCCTGTTTCCCTTGTCTACAGCTGGGGCAGGAGGGAATGTGATAAGCAGGGACAAAAGTCTGCCAGCATCGGTGCCATCGTTATCATGCTGTCCGACTGGTTGCTGTCTTGCTGGCTCATTGCTGACGTGTTTGGTTCTTCAGAGGCCCTGCAAGGAATTTTAATAAGAGTTCTTCAGTGTACTTAGCTTGGTTGGGATCTCAGTCTCTGGAATCTGTGTTGCAGTGGCCTCCCCATCACACATTAAAATAGTGGCGGGCTTCCCTGGTGGCGCAGTGGATGAGAATCTGCCTGCCAATGCAGGGGACATGGGTTCGAGCCCTGGTCTGGGAAGATCCCACATGCCACGGAGCAACTAGGCCCGTGAGCCACAATTACTGAGCCTGCACGTCTGGAGCCTGTGCTCCACAACAAGAGAGGCCGCGATAGTGAGAGGCACGCGCACCGCGATGAAGAGTGGCCCCCACTTGCTGCAACTAGAGAAAGCCCTCGCACAGAAACGAAGACCCAACACAGCCAAAAAAAATAAATAAAATTTAAAAAAATAAATAAATAAAAATAAAATAAAATAGTGGCATACCAGGACTGCTGTTGCTGTCACCCGTAGAAAAACATGATGACATCTGTTTAAGTTCCCCCAAAACGACAGCAACGGGCAATGCAAATGCTAATGTTTAAAAAGCATATATCTGATTACTAGAATATGGGAAAATCAATTCCTTTGGAGGTTGGAACCTTCTTTTTTTAAGGTTTATTTCTGAAGCCTCCATTCTATCTTGGATGTCTTTAGAAAAAAGTAGTGTATGAGTATAGTTTTTTACTGCAGGCATTGTAGATGAACTGGTGCTAGGGAAGGGCCACAGAAATATAGATTTATTCTTTGGAGTTGAAGCATCGAGAAGATAAAACATGAAAGGATATTTTAAAATATTTCATTGGAAACATGCTCAGTGAATCAAGAATTCTTTCCAACCAACTTTTCAATTTGTTTTCTGAAATCAGAAAAAAAAACCCAAAAAACTGGAAATGTTCACTCTAGGGATTGGGAGAAGAGGGGATTGCTTAGGCTTCAGTTACAGGTCATATTTTTTTTTTCTCCTCTTTCTTGGTTGCTTCTTACACCCTTGCATCCATTCCCAGCTGCCCAAATGATCCCCACCACAGAGGAAAGCAGTTTGACACACTCATGACCTGGAGATGTTGGGTTCTCCCTGCATCATCACTTTCTTGAAGGGCATTAGCGTGAGGGCAGTGCTTAACCCAAGGGAATCGAGTCCCAACAGTTGGCTTTGTGCTATGGAGGGTTTTTTGTTTTTGTTTTTTAATTTTATTGGAGTATAGTTGATTTACAGTGCTGTGTTAGTTTCAGAGGTACAGCAAAGTGATTCAGTTATACATACACATATATTCATTCTTTTTTAGATTCTTTTCTCATATAGGTCATCACAGAATATTGAGTAGAGTTCCCTGTGCTATACAGTAGGTCCTTGTTGGCTATCCATCTTATATATAGTAGTGTGTGTGTGTTCATCCCAAGCTCCTGATTTATTCCCCCCCCCCACCATGTTTCCCCTTTGGTAACCATAAGTTTGTTTTCGATATCTGCAAGTCTGTTTCTGTTTTGTGAATAAGTTCCTTTGATCATGTTTTAAATTAGATTCCATACATGAGTGAGATCATATGATATTTGTCTTTGAGTTACTTCACTTAGTATGATAATGTCTAGGTCTATCCATGTTGCTGCAAATAGCATTATTTCATTCTTTTTTATGGCTGAGTAATATTACTATGGAGGTGTTTTGTGATTGGAGGTCTTTTTGGTATCTACTCTGCCTAGTGGAGAACAGGTCTTCCTACCATCCAATCCATGCTGCTTCCATTGCTAAAATAAGTCTTCCTAAAACATGGGCTTTTCTCCTGCTCAGGAACCTGCCAGGACTCTCCATCCTTTGAAAGGATAAAGCATAGATTCCTCAGTTCACCTTTTCTTTCTTTTTTTTTTTTTTTTTGGCGGTACGCGGGCCTCTCACTGTTGTGGCCTCTCCCGTTGCGGAGCACAGGCTCCGGACGCGCAGGCTCAGTGGCCATGGCTCATGGGCCCAGCCGCTCCGCGGCATGTGGGATCTTCCTGGACCGGGGCACGAAGCCGTGTCCCCTGCATCGGCAGGCGGACTCTCAACCACTGCACCACCAGGGAAGCCCTCAGTTCAGCTTATAAGGCCCCCAGAGTCAGGTTCTAACTTGACTTTATTTTCCCCTGCTTCCTAATATGCTCATTGCCTTCTGCTGACTGTCTTCCACACATGCCAATACGAGGAGCTACGCCTCTGCTCGTGCATTCCCCTATCCACCACTCCACCTCACCCCACACCACCCGCCCCAGCCCTGCTGGATCAGCCCAACTGCTGTTGTGCCCATTGTGCTCTCACGTCTGGTCCTGCAGCCCTTCCTGTCAGAGCAGTGAACCCTGGATCACATGCCTCCCGGTGCATCTGATGGTTTGATGTTTTGTACTGGTTTCCCCCACTTGATTAGGAATTCTTGGTTTGCCATGACCGTGTCCTCTCCTGGTCTCGTAGCCCTCCCAGCCAAGCGTGCAGACCATACTCCGTCGTGCTCGCTGATCGGTTGGGATGTGGTGCCTGGTCAGCAGGCTGTGTCACTCTTTCACAGCCCTCCAGTGAGCAGGGACTGCTCAAGAGCTCGACCTAGTGTTTTCATCCCCACAACTCCCAGCTGGACCAGGGGTCTCTGATGGGGAGCTCGGGGGTGGCTCCTTGAGAGGCGGGGTGTAGACTTCACTCTGAGTCGGAATCCCGGCTGACGAGCTCTATGAACTTGGCCATGTCATCTCATTTCCTCACTGATATAATTCAGCTTAGTTCATTTTTAAATATGTCTTGTGTGCCTGCGATGTGCTAAGCCCTATTTTAGGAGTTGGAGATGTGGCAGTGAATAGGCTAGAGATCTGAATAGTGACGGAGGGCTGGCTATGTGAAGGTCATGAGGATGAATGTTCCAGAAAGAGGGGTCAGCAGGTGCAGCCACGGAAGTTCAAGGATCTGAAAGGAGGCTCCCGTGGTTGAAGCACGGTGGTCAAGGGAAGGCTGGTGGGAGACAGGGCTGGGAGTCAAGCCAAGGCTAGATTCCATGGGCCCCATAGGGCCATCACAAGACTGTGAGTTTTTCCCCAAAACATATGGGACACCATTAGAGGATTTTAGCAAGTGAATAACACGATTTGGTTTATTGCAGTGCCTGCTTCTTTGAACATTAACTGCAATTAACTAAGATAATATATGCAAGGTATATGTGATATGCCTGGTACACAGTAGGTGCTTGCCTGGTACACAGTAGGTGCTTGATAAGTGGTCATTAATATTTTCATGTTTTGGACAAAAACTGGTTGTCTCCTATAGTTCGGCCTTAAAAGATGAAGTTTGTGGTAGGCTGAGTAATGGCACCCCCCAAATGTCCCATGTCCTAATCCTTGGAACTTGTAACTATGCCACCTTACATGGCAAAGGAGAATTAAGGTGCAAATGGAATTAACGTTGTTAATTAGCTGACCTTAAAATAGGGAGAGAGTCCTGGATTATCCAGGTGGGTCCAGTGCAATCACAAGCATCCTTAAAAGAGGAAGAAGGAGGCAGTAGGAAGTCAGAGGAGGCATGGCTATGGAGGAAGGTCAGAGAGATGCAGTGTTACTGGCTTTGAAGTTGGGGTAGCGGCCACAAACCAAGGAACGCAGGTGGCCACAGAGCTGGAAAAGGCGAGGAAATGGGTTCTCTCTTAGAGCCTCCAGAAGGGAAGGCAGCCCTGCCAACATCTTGATTTGAGCCCAGTGAAAACCCATTTGGGCTTCTGACCGCCAGAACTGTGAGGTAATGAATTCGTGTTGTTTTAAGCCACTAAGTATGTGGTAAGGATTTTGTACTAAATATTCCAAGCTCCAATTTAGTGCACTCCAGTATGACCTGTGACCCGTGAATTTTTAAATCTGTTTAGTTCACCATCTATTGATTGGTGCCTATGACGTGCCAGGCTACGTAAGATAGCATCTGTGCTTTTGGGGAGCTGACCATCTAGGAGACTTGCTGGTGTTTTCCGTAACCTCTAGGGATGCCAAACTCCATATGTACCTCTGGGTGGCACATAATAGCCTCTCAGGTACATGGGTGAAATGAGGCCTGCTTTTCATCGATCTGGGAGGGCAGGAGAAGCTACAGAGCTCATGGTAAGAGGTTGGGCTCTCAGCTCCAGTACCCTTGGGCTGGGTGACCCAGGCACACGGACTGCAGGGAGGGGTGGAATTGCCCTGTGCTGGCCCTGGGCCCTGCCTGAAGTCTCTCCATCTGCCCTTCTCAGCCTGCAGGCCTCCTCCCTGAAGCACCCCAGCCTAACCCAGCCCACAGGAAGTACTCCCTCCCAGACCTGGCCCCTCCCCTGGCGGGGCTCCAGGCCAACCTGCTGCGTCGCTTGGGCTGCACTTATTTTCCCTTTACTAACCATCGGGTCCTGTCTGTGGAGGCGGCAGCCAGGGGCTTCCAGAGGCAGGCCCAGCCAGGCGCAAGTCAGAGGCTCAGCAACGCCCGTGGTTTGATTGGTTGGGGCTGGATACGAAGGGTTCCTGTGCGAGGGCTTTTGCTGTATCCTTTTAGGGAAATTCATTCTCTGTGGTTGCCTCTCCTGCTCCTTTTGGAGACGTTGCTAGAAAATCTCAGCAACGGGGGCCCAGCCTGTACCATTCCGTCCTTCCCACTGCAGCTGTCAGAACGTTCACTCCAACACCAGCCATCCTCCTCCCCTGGAGAACTCCCTCCCCCTACTCAACCCATTTCTAGCTGTGGTTTCAAACATTAAGAAGAAAAATAAACTCAGTACATTTCTTTTTCAATGAAATATCAGTATGTAAAACTGAAAGTCAGTATAGAAACATCATTAAGTATCTGAACTCTAGCATCAGACAGACCTGGGTTCAAATCCAGACTCTGCCACTTATATAGCCTCAGACAAGTTGTCTAACTGCTCCATCCTCCATTTCCTCATCCGTAAAATGGGGATGTTGGCAGTTCTTAGTTCAGGGGGCTGTTCTGGAGATCAAACGTGATGAGGTATGTAAAGTACTTAGTAGAGTGCCTGGCCCGGCATAGGTACTCCATAAATGTTGGCTATTGTTACTAGAATATGAATTAATTTTCTAAGTCTCATGTATAACGTTTAATTATCATTTAATTATATAATTGTATAATTAACATTTAATTATACAGCCCACTGGGGACAATAGTTTAGCTGTTTGGATGAACAACGTTTTAAAAATAAATTGTATTTTTTTGAACAGTTTCAGATTTACCAAAAATTGTGAGAAGAGTACAGAGAATTCCCATTTACCTGGCATCTAGTTTCCCCTATTGTTAACATCTTACATTAGTGTGGCACGTTTGTTACAATTAATGAACCAATATCGATATAGAACCATTAACTAGGGTCTGTACTTTATTGCCTTAGTTTTGACCTAAGAACGTCATTTTTCTGTTCCGGGATTCCATCCAGGAAAGCATGTTACATTTAACTGTCACACTTCCGTAGGCTCCTCTTGTCTGTGACAGGTTCTCAGACTTCCCTTGTTTTTCATGGCAATTTTCAGGAGTACTGGTATTTTGTAGATATTTTGTAGGATGCCCCGCTATCGGAATTTGTCTGATGTTTCTTTCCTGGTTAGCCTGCAGCTGAACACAGGCATTTGCAATCAGTGGATCCACGATCCACAATCCACTGACTGCAAATGTCTGGGTTCCCTTAGCTTCAGCACTACAGTGTTCTCTTAGCTTCAACATCCATGAAATTAGAATCAAATGTCTGCAGGAAGCCTCAAGCACAGTTTGGAGAATCACAGATGGAGAAGTGGAGTCCGGGCTCCTTGGTGTGGCCTACGAGACCCTTCTCAGTCTGCCCTGCCCACTTCACCAGCCTCCTCTCCTTGCTGGGAGCATCCCAGCTTCACTGAAGTCCCCCAGTAGGTCTGGGCTTTGAGGTATATTGATTCTTCTACCTGGAATGCCTACCCTCCTTTCTCTGCCTGGCTCTTCCTGGCCTCTAAGATCCAGTTTAACTTTTCCCCCTCCCTGATGTCCTTCCCTCTTTCCCTAAGGAGACTGTCACTGTCCCTGGGGTTCCCTCAAAACTTGTCACATCTCTCTGTATTCTTCTTCTTGGTTCACAGGTCCACCTCTCCCTCTAGCCTGGAAGCTTCTTGAGAGCAGGGACTGAGTCATAATCCTCTCTGTATTCCTCATGCCCAGCGTGAGGCCTAGGCACACAGTAGGTGCTCAAGAGATGCTTAGTGAATGACTCTGACATTAGAGAAAGGTGCTGTATCCGTACCAGCCTTAACACAGCACGTTGACTTGATCCTAGGAATGTGGCGTGCCCCAGTGGATGCGGGATGCCAATAACCAACCCTTGGGTGGTTCTTTTTTTTTTTTTTTCCCCCCCCCGGGTACGTGGTCCATTTCACTGCTGCAGCCTCTCCCGCTGCGGAGCACAGGCTCCGGACGCACAGGCTCAGCGGCCATGGGTCACGGGCCCAGCCGCTCCGCGGCATGTGGGATCCTCCCGGACCAGGGCACGAACCCGCGTCCCCTGCACCGGCAGGCGGACTCCCAACCACTGCGCCACCAGGGAAGCCCTGGGTGGTTCTTTTAAAGCTGCTTTCTCCCTGCCCCAGAGGGGTGTGAGTACATGGTGTGAACATGGAAAGGACCACCAGGGGGCTCCAGGGAGCAGTTCACTGGCCCAGCCAGAGAAGAAGGTTCAGTGGTGGCTTCAGCAGCAAGACTCGAGTCCTGCAGAATCCACAAAGAAAGTGTGTCAAAAGAGAGGTCTGTTTTGCTACTGATGTGCCAGGCTCTGTAGCAAGGACAGGATGTACCAGTCTGTTCTGAAAACATGTGTGGGCCCTGGACCGTCTTTTTTCCCCCAGAGGTCTCTGCCTGCAGAAATCGGCACAAAAGATACCAATAGCCAAGAAATAGTATTTGCAGGAGCAAATGATCTCATTATAGCTGCCAGCAGACCTTCACTTCATTCAGATTTCCCAATTTCTGCTTCCACTCCAGTGTTAATAGTTCTCCCTGGATCAGAAACTCTTCATGGATATTCCTAAAGCCAAGATTATCACTGAGAAGTTGGAGCCAGAATCTCAGGGCTTTTTTTGAATTCTATGAGGAGGGGAAAAAACAGCTGAATTAATTTGAGAGAATGAAGCTTGAATTAGAAATTGGCCTCTGGGGTCAGTAACATCTATTATTTTGTTCTTGCGGCTGATATTACTAACAGTAATAAGAGTAAAATAGCCCTTGTGTATTGGGTGCCTACTCTATGCTAGACTTTGGGATGGAGATTCTGCCCATGCCAGACACTTGCCCTTGGACACCCAGAGGGAATTAGAGCAGCATAATCCCTGCCCATTCTGCTACAGAGATATGAGCTCCACCTCATAGATGAGGAAACTGAGGGTCAGCCACATTAAGTGGTTTGTCAAGGCTAGAAATCAGATTCTCTCTGACTTCAAAACCTGAAGGCTTGTCAATCACCCAAACACACCCCAAAAGGCTCCTTTTAAGATGCCAATCATGAAACATGTCTGTGCTCCAGGGGACGGGAAGGGATTATCACGGGAGACAGAAATGTATAGGTATTACAAGTAAACCCATCATTAATAATAATGATAAAAAGGATGATAATATCTTACAGTTCTGGGGCCATGAGCTTCTTGGCAGTCATGATAGACAAATACAGAGGGATATCTGCTAGAATTTAATGCTATTTGTACTCAGAAGGCTTTTGTTTGTTTGTTTGTTTGTTTGTTTTATTGGCGGTACGCGGGCCTCTCACTGTTGTGGCCTCTCCCGTTGCGGAGCACAGGCTCCGAACGTGCAGGCTCAGCGGCCATGGCTCACAGGCCCAGCCGCTCCGCGGCATGAGGGATCTTCCCGGAGCGGGGCACGAACCCGCGTCCCCTGCATCGGCAGGCGGAGTCTCAACCACTGCGCCACCAGGGAAGCCCCAGAAGGCTTTTATAGTTTACTTTAAGAGCAAAGTTAAGATGGAATCTCTGAACTCGCACATTTTAAGAGGCGGACTCCTCCTAAGGGTTTTGACACCCATCTTCTGTTTGGCTTCCCAAACGCGGTTGTGGTCAGGTGAGGTGCCCATCGGACAGGCTCCAGGAAACTGGCACTGGTAGCTGTCTGCCCCGAAGGCTGTCTCACCAGGATTTCTGAGAATGAGATGCTAAACGGTAGAGCCCAGAACCAAACTTGGAGAACACTCCAGCCCCAGCTGAAAGACATTAATTGTCCATCCACAGCTTTCTTAAATAGGAGAGCGTTTGTAACTGGAGAGCAAAGCAGTTTCTACACAGAACCATAACTAAAGTAGGATGTGCAAAAACCTCTTGGACTTTGGTCCCACACGATAGCCTAAGTCCCTTTAGAAACCTCCCAGTTTCTCAGGACCATGTGCCCTTGGCCGGACCTCATGCGGCCGTACCTGGCACAGCCTCGGCAAGTTCACTTCGCCGCGCTCCGGGACTCACCCCGGGTCATCATGAAGCTATTCATCATGTTTTGTTGTCAAACGTTTGTCAGCATCTTCATCCCCAAAGGAGTGGTTTGTATTCCCTTTGGCGGTATTTGTGACTCTAGTAAATAAGAGATAATTACACTCCGGTTTTAAAATTAAAACACACAAAAAACTAGCAATGCCAGTGAGGAGTTAGGTACATTTTACGGCAGCCTGCTTCCCTCGAGTCAACAGACTGTTTGCTGTGTTTCATGCAGACTCTGAGGCGTTTGAAGATAAATTTTTATTTTAAGAAGCCTGAAACTCCTTCTCTCTTGCTTCGTTAGTATGAAATAATGCTTCAAATTCTTTTTTATTTTAGCACCTCTGGAGGAATTTAAGGCTCTAAAACTGCGCTTAAAATGTGAGCGTTGAGTTGGAAGATTAAATGAGAGAATGTATCAGAAAGCATTTGGAGATGTTTTTATTGCATCATGTTCTTTCTATGTGCATAATGCTTGGATTTGGCAGGAAAGGAAAAAGGCGTTCTTGTCCTGTGGCTGCCGAGAATTTCTCTCTTTCTCTCTCTCTCTCTCTCTTTTTTTTTTTGTCCCCTGGTTTGTGCTTGGAAAGTGAAAATATATTCAAGCGAGTCCTTACAAACATTTGATCTTGTTTTCATAAGAAGTGAGAGGAACTGTGAAAAGTGATTTAAAAAGTGGAATTAGATTCTTGACGTCGTTTGGCCAGTGACCCTGTCTGCGGGGTGGGAGAGGAGCTCTGTGGGGTGTGGCTGGCCCTTGTTGCCTGTTCACGAACCTCTCATTAGTGGGCCTAGTGGAAGTTGGTGAAGTTTTCCTCCACGGAGGTTTTGGGAGGAGAAGACATCTTCCCATTGTGTCAGAGGAACGAATGCCACAGATTGAGGGGCCGTGCTCTTTTCAGAATGTAAGGCTGGCTGCAGGAACCCACCTGGGCACAGGCGGGCTGGCTTGGCTCTTTGCTTTTCACCCACGTCCTCCACTCCCACTGCCTTGGTGAGCGATGTGCGGAGGCCAGTAGGGCAGGACCGAGGACTTCAGGACTTGGGGAGAGAGTTTCTCTCTGGCAAGTGAGCTTTCGGCTGTACTTACACAGATGGGCATTTGGGCACTGGACAGCTGTGAACACCCCCAAAAGACATTGTAGGGCCCATGGGAGCAAAGATGGAGTGAGAAACTTGAAACTAGGATTCCAGTATGACAGAGAGGAAAGAGTTAAGTTTTGTGTGCTATATGCTGAACTTTCTCATAGGGCTTTCATTTCTGTAAATTATAGGAGAAAGCCCTATTTTGACGACCCTGCGTTTAAGACATATCCACCACTTTGACTATTAAGTGGCATTATCTTGCCCTCCCCACTCCCACCCCCAGATGTGCTTTGATAACCAGGCAGCACTCCCTGATGTCATCAGTACTTAAATTTATTTGGAGGGATGAGGAGAGTTTTAGCCCTTGAGAAACAATGGCCAGTGTTTACTCTCCGGGGGAATCAACTTTTACATCATCTGAACCTAAGACATTTTCTGGACTGCAATATATATCATCACAGATCTTAATTTGAGGCGTAGATGTTAGAATAATTTCATTTTGAAATATGGTGGTAGTAAAATTCAGCATTAACATGAGCAGTCAATAATTCAAACTTTTATTTGCTCTTATATCAAAGGAATATCTTTCTGCTCCCACCAGCCGGGGAGGTGGGGAGTCTGGGGGCAGGGGGAGGGGAGAAGATTTAGCGTTTTGCTGATAATAGTATTTTTCAGCCCAATTTGATTTTTTTCTTAAAGAAGAACTGATTTTTTTCTTTGTAACTGATGTGTTTAATTTCTGAAGTCCACGAGAGTCCCGCATAGCTCCCTGGATCTTTGTGAAAAGGCACATGACCTTTCCCACTAAGCTGCTGGCACTAATCTATGCATGCCTTATTAGGGGCAGAGAGTTTAAAAACTTATGAGAACTGTTTATAATCTCCATTTGTTTCCCCCTCTTAACATCTTAATGCTTTGGTGAACTGCCCGTTTTGGCAAAGAGGTCTCAAGTGGAATGATTGAGGGGGAATTTTCCCCTTTGGTGGAACTGATCGACTAGCCTATGTGAGCAGCTTTAGAACACTTTTCATCTGTAGAATCATTTTGGCCATTATGAACATAAATGGCTTTGTCACCCTTTAGCAGGCAGATGGAGCATGCGTTTCACATTATTAACTCGAGGCGGCATTGGGGCTAGTTGAAGCAACTTTCAAGAAAGCAGAGTCTACACGTGCCCATCTTGCTTCCAGTTCCACTGCAAAAGGCAGTGTTCACACTGCCCAGGGTTGTGGAACAGCCCCTTCTGATGGGAATGCTGTGTGACGTGGACCTTGCCAAAAACAAATGGATCATTTACAGGAAATAAGAAGTTAAGGAGGAGGATGAGTCAGTAGACTTCAAAGCAAACCCATTGCCACAGAACTTAAATAATGAATGCCAAGAACTGAGGATTTCATAGACAGCTTCTACAGCTCTCTGTGCAGCTGGAAACTTTGTGCAACTCCAACACTGTCTGCTCTGATGAAGGGTCCCTACTTCTTCTCGGAGGAAGAGGAGATAAGGAGAAAGGAAGGAAAGAAAGGGAGAAAGAGAAGGGTGGGGATGGGAAAGAAAGAAGGGGAGCGATTTGTAAAGAAAGGGAGAGGAAGAAGGATGGATGGGTGGGTGGATGGTAAATGGAGGGAGGGATGGAGGAGAAGAAAGTTACAAAGAAAACAGAGAGATGGAGGGGCAGAGGATGGGAGTGGTCTGAAGGTGGGTAGTTAGTCTAACTTTGCACAAATATGTTTTGCGTGGCAAGTATCCTGGTACATCTGTCCTGTGGATCTCTGTTTAGCGGATTACTAAAGTCAAAATGAAATGGTGTATCTTTTAAATGCCACTGAGTCATTTATGAGCCCATAGACGAGGGGTTTAAGGAGTTTTCTTTTGGAACTACTTATAATGGAGAACTGTGTTTGAGAAAACGGAGGGCTGGTTCAGATTATAAACACAGTGCAGAGGTCCCTCACTTAAGAAAACTTGTATATCAATGAAATAGATGGATTCGGGAGATTTATGCATATTACAAAAACGTTTTGATCCAGCGATTCCACCTTGAGGAGTTTATTCTTAAGAAATAATTAGACAAGGGTGTGAACCCTGTGTGGATAACAGCATTGTCCATACTTGTGAAAACTTTGAAATAAACTATATGTCTAATAAGAGACATTAAATAAATCATGGCGTATGTATAGTACATGTATAATATACCATAATATCATTAACACTACGGTGCAGCTCTATATTATTAACATGGAATGATTTTCACAGTATATTAATTAAAATCTTTTCGGAAAGTATTTATATATTTATATGTGTATATACATTTATATTTGCATTGAACAAAGTCTGGAAGTACGTACCCAAAGTGTTAACAATGGTTGAAACTGGGAAGGTAGGGTTTGGAGTGATTTTAATTTTCTTGTCTGCATTTTCTCATTTATTTTCTACAATGAATATGTATTGCTTGCCTAATATAAAGAACAATTGGTAGGAGAGGGGGATTTTTCAATCTGAGAGAGGATTTATTCAAGCTTTTTTCCCACAGAGAAGGGCCCAAGTTAAGTTTGTGTTTACAGAGTCCCTCCCAATGTTGGAAGGGGAAAGAAAACTTCCCCAAATGTCAAAATACTATTTCTGGATCCTTTTTGCTTCAGTGGCCCTCTGGTGCCAAGCCTTCCTTCTTGCTCATAGCCTGAGCTGAGTCCTCTCAGGTGGCTGGATGCCTTTCCAGCTGGGCAGCACTGAAGGGAGAGTCAGCAAGGCACCTCTGGCTGGGTGATACACTTTCCTCTGGGTTGGAGACCCACCACGACCAGATTCTAATGCAAAGTGACCAGAGGCCACCCAAGGCCAGCTTGGGTATTTTATTTTATTTTATTTTTTATTATTTTATTTTTTGTGTGTGGTAGGCGGGCCTCTCACTGTTGTGGCCTCTCCCGTTGTGGACCACAGGCTCTGGACGCGCAGGCTCAGTGGCCATGGCTCACGGGCCCAGCCGCTCCGCGGCAAGTGGGATCTTCCCGGACCGGGGCACAAACCCGCGTCCCCTGCATCGGCAGGCGGACTCCCAACCACCGCGCCACCAGGGAAGCCCCAGCTTGGGTATTTTAAAAGACTCGGAAAAAATAAAAAAATAAAAAAATAAAATAAAAGACTCGGGTGAGGAGGAAAAATCACTTATTAGAAAGAAAAAAGAACCCCCAACTGCCAGTCATTGGAAGGTCCTGCTGGCATACCCGTCTGGGTCCTGAGGAAAACCAGGAACAGAATTCCTGCCTCATTCTCAGAAATTCTCCAAGGAGATTAGCGTGGGCCCATTGAGAGTCTGAGATGGGCGTGCGGGCCCCCTCCCTGGCTTTTGTTCTCCATGATAGATGCTCCCAGTCTCTGGGTGGCATGGGTTTTATTCTCTCCTTGTGGGATTGGTGAAGGTGCCCTGGCAGGCCCTGACCACAGGCCTCTGAGGTGTCCCCCTGGATCTTGCTCTTCCATCTGCTTGAGGGCCGTGGTGAACTCTGGGACCACTTCCCACTCTTGTCTTGGTTTCTCTTTGTTGCATCCAGCTGGTCTCATCCCTGTGGCAGGATAGGTGTGGGAGGAGGATGAAGACAGTTGGAATTCTTTAGCTGGTGGGTTGCTGGCCTGGAGCAGAGCCCAGATTTCTCATCCGTCCCTACCACAGCCTGCCCTGCCCCTAGTTCATGTTTGAGATGTAAGATTCAGTTCTGATTTGATCGGGAGCCAGCACAATGACTGCTTGCTTCTCTGTAAGGCAACTGGACCTCACTGGAGCCAGACTTAATCTTTATCCACCACCCACTGGCTTTGTGACCCAGGCAGATCACTTAACATCTCTGAGCCTCTGTTTCCTCATCTGTAAAATTTCAGCTTTATTGGGGGTGGAGGTTGTGGGTAGGGGTGGAGAAGACTGAGTGCCCTAACATAGGGAAGTGCTTCGAATAATACCTTGCACACTATAATAATAATTATTATTACTACTGTGATAACTGACATTTGTTGAACAATACTTTGTGTCAGGTACTTTTATAAACACTTTGCATATAGAAATTTACTTAATCCTCACAACAGCCTCTGAAGTAGGTACTAACTAATCCCATTTACAGATGAGAAAATTGAACCATGGAGAAATTGAATAACTTGCCGTTAGTAAGTGAATTAGTGAAATAACCAAGCTGTGACCAAGAAGTTCTTCTTCTTTTTTTTTTTAATTGTAAAATACACATAACATAAAATGTACCATCTTAATGATGTTCAAGTTCACAGTTCAGTGGTGTTCACTACATTCACACTGCTGCACAGCTGATCTACAGAACTCTTTTCATCTTGCAAAACTGAAACTCTATACCCATTAAACAGCAACTCCCCATTTCCCCCAGACCCTGGAAACCACCATTCTACTTTCTGTCCCTATGAATTTGACTATATACCTCATATAGGTAGAATCATTCAGTATTTGTCTTTTGGGGACTGGCTTCGCATAGTGTTCTTAAGGTTTATCTATGTAGTTGCACGTGTCAGAATTTCTTTCCTTTTTGAGGCTGAATAATATTCCATTGCATAACTGACAAAGGATCAATCTCCAAAATTTACAAGCAGCTCATGCAGCTCAATATCAAAAAAACAAACAACCCAATCCAAAAATGGGCAGAAGACCTAAGTAGACATTTCTCCAAAGAAGATATGCAGATTGCCAACAAACACATGAAAGGATGTGCAACATCACTAATCATTAGAGAAATGCAAACCAAAACTACAATGAGGTATCACCTCACACCGGTCAGAATGGCCATCATCAAAAAATCTACAAACAATAAATGCTGGAGAGGGTGTGGAGAAAAGGGAACCCTGTCACACTGTTGGTGGGAATGTAAATTGATACAGCCACTATGGAGAACGGTATAGAGGTTCCTTAAAAAACTAAAAATAGAACTACCATACGACCCAGCAATCCCCCTACTGGGCATATACCCTGAGAAAACCATAATTCAAAAAGAGTCATGTACCACAATGTTCATTGCAGCTCTATTTACAATAGCCAGGACATGGAAGCAACCTAAGTGTCCGTCAACAGTTGAATGGATAAAGAAGATGTGGCACATATATACAATGGAATATTACCCAGCCATAAAAAGAAACGAAATTGTGTCTCTTGTAGAGGCGTGCATGCACCTAGAGACTGTCATACAGAGTGAAGTAAGTTTAGAAAGAGAAAAACTAATACCGTACGCTAACATATATATATGGAATCTAAAAAAAAAGAAAATGGTTCTAAAGAACCCAGGGGCAGGGCAGGAATAAAGATGCAGACATAGAGAATGGACTTGAGGACACGGGGAGGGAGAAGTGTAAGCTGGAACGAAGTGAGAGAGTGGCATGGACATATATGCACTACCAAATGTAAAATAGATAGCTAGTGGGAAGCAGCCGCATAGCACAGGGAGAGCAGCTCGGTGCTTTGTGACCACCTAGAGGGGTGGGATAGGGAGGGTGGGAGGGAGACGCAAGAGGGAGGGGATATGGGGATATATGTATATGTATAGGTGGTTCACTTTGTTATACAGCAGAAACCAGCACACCATTGTAAAGCAATTATACTCCAATAAAGATGTAAATAAATAGGTAACTAAAAATATGCCTATAAAAAAGTATTCCATTGCGTATATATACCACATTTTGCTTATCCATTCATCTGTCCCTGGACATTTGACTATTGTGAATAATGCTGTTGTGAACATAGATATATATGTTTGAGCTCCTGCTTTCAATTCTTTTGGACATACACCCAGAAGTGGAATTGCTGGGTAATATGGTAAGTCTATTTCTGATTTACTGAGGAACCACCATACTGTTTTCCATAGTAGTTGTACAATTTTATGTTCCCACCAGTAGTGCACAAGGATTCCAATATTTCCACGTCCTCCCCAACACATGCTAGTTCTTGTTTTTTTCATAGTAGGCATCCTAGTGGGTGTGAGGTGGTATCTCATTGTGGTTTTGATGTGCACTTCCCTCATGTTGGAGACGTGAGCTTCTTTTCACATGCTTATCGGCCATTTGTGTATCTTTGGAGAAATGTCTATCAAGTTCTTTGCCCATTTTTTAATCACATTTTTTGTCATTGTTAAGTTATAGGAGTTTTTAATATATTCTGGATATTAACCCCTTATCAGATACCTGATTTACAAATATTTTCTTCCATCCTCTGGGATGCCACTTTGTTGATTCTGTCCTTTGATGCACAGAAGTATTAAATTTGATGTAGTTCAATTTATCTTTTTTTTTTTTTTTTTTAACTTTTGTTGCCTTCGCTTTTGATGCCTTAGCAAAACAAGGAATTCTTTTGGGTGATCTATAGTTGAGGCAAGATGAGGGAAGAAGCAAATTCTACCCATTCTGTTTGGAAAAGTAAGGCGTGAAGACAGAAGCCAGCACCCTGCGTGGTGTTGAGTGGTGCGGAGGGACATAATAACAACAAAAAAAGTAGGAAACTGTAACTAAGGGAAGGCAGTTTGGGATTGGTTCCCAGCCCAAAATGGAGAGAAAAAAGAGCCTAAGAATACTGTATAAGCAGACACTATTTGAGGCAGAAAAAAGCAAGGGTCCTCAAGGGCTGAGAGCCAGAAAGTCCAAATAATGAAAAATTAGGAGAAGATGGGGAACTGATGGGCCTTTGACAATCTAAAGCGGGGAAAAGGTGGTGTGCATTAGGGAAGGAATTATTGGGTTGAAATTTGAGCAGGGAAGTTGAAAAATTCTTCTGGCTGGGGAAAAGGGAGATTCTACTGACTGGGGGGAAATGGATTTTACAACAGCAGAGGAGAAAAAGCAGGACAGAGAGGAAGTGAGGCTGCTAATTAAGAGGGAGGGAGGGCTTTACAGAGACCCAAGGAAATGACTGCAGAGCTAAATTCTTAGTCCCTTTCAGCCTTCCCTGTAAGGGGTTCCAGTAACAATGAGTTGGGCACAGCCAGAGTAGGCGAGGGAGCAGGAGGCATGGGAGCGCTAAAGAGCATGCAGAGAAATATCTGAAGCCCATGCACACCCTTTGGTTTCTGTTATTTATTTTAAAAATGGCAAGAACTGTACCGCGGCAGGAAAAACCCTGGCCACGCTTGCTGCCACAGACCCCTGAAAGGTGGGGGAAGCCTTCAGGGTCTGAGGCAAGCAAACTTCAAACAGCAGCAGCCTGGCCAGGAGACAACTCCACAAGCCAGGAGACGGTTCAGCTGGAAAGAGCACTGTGCTGGGAGTTGAGAGGCCCGGTGCAGCCCAGCTTGGCTGAGAATTCACTCTGCTTCGTTGATGCCTCACATCTTCGTCTAGAAAACAAAGGCCACGGCTAGCTGATCGTAGTTTCAGAGAGGCAAAGAGTCTTATTCAGATGATCTCAAGTGACGGGGGTTTAGTTTAAGGATGTACGTGGACAAGAAGTCTGAAAAAATAGACAAGGCAGACCAGAGGCTGAGCAGACATCGCAGGAGAGCTGGACCTTAAGGAGGAGGAGCATGAAGGGTGCTCAGAACCTAAGGCAGCAGGAGAGGCCTCACTGGTAGAAGTTTCTGGACTGTCAGTCTGGTGTCCTGCCACTAACATGACTCTGTTCTGTTCTCTTGCTACCGGATGGCTTCCTGACCCTCCTCTCTGGATCTTTTCTCTCCATCTTTGCTTCTGCTTGAAGTAAGGATTGTTCTGTGGGCTCTGATCCTGAGCCCAAACTTGTTCTTAGTGGATGATGAAGATGATAATAGCAGCTGACATTTCTTGAGTGCCTACTCTGTGCCAGGCACTGTTCTAAGCACATTATAGGTCTTAAATCACTTCGTCTTCTTACCAACCTTATGGGGCAAGAACCATCATTATCCCCAGTTGGAAAAAGCTGAGGCCCAGTGAATTAGTTTCCCATGGTCACACAGCTAGTAAGTGTCATAACCAGCGTTCAGGTCCAGGCAGTAAACTCCAGAGCCTGCGCTCTGCTTACCACCCCACCGCTCCCAGCAAGGATGGAAGGAGTGAGCTGCTAGAGGTCTTCAATTCCTGTTTCCCTCAATGGTCACCCAAACAGTGGTCAACTGTCTATTCTTATCCACCTGTTTAGGACTTTTTTGGGGGGTGCTTTGCAGTCTGTACCAGCTCTGAGGGGTGGTCCTATCCTGAATTTACTGTGTGTTACATCTTGATGGACTCAGGTGTTTCCCGTTGTGAATTGCTTGACATGGGATGGTCAGGGAGGTGACTGAGGATCTGATTCACTACAAAGAATGGCACAGACAAAGGTATCCAAGCATGGTAACAGAAGGATTACAAACGTCTCAGCCCTATTGGGAAATCTAGGCAAAGATGTGGGACTAGAATTGAGGATGAGGGTGGTGGTGGTGGCCATTAAGCCACAAGAATGAATGAACTTTCCTAAGGAGAGTGTACAATGTGGTGACTCTGACTACATTTATCAGATTCTTGCTCTGCAAGTCTAAATGCCACATGAATCCCAACAATAGATATTTTTTTTTAATTTGCCTTTTTTTTCCTATTTTTGTAATGATTGCAGAATAGTTTTGCTGAAATGGACTTCACGTGGTCTTAGGATATCCACCAGGGCTTATCTCACTGCCCACCTCTTAATACCTAACTGCCCAGGCCATGCTTTATAGACAGGCTGGTGACGATTGCAAGGGCAGTTAGAAATCAAGCACTTGTTGGCAATGATCTAGGTGTAGTGCTTTTAGTCAGTTCCGTATTTCTGTGGGAAAAAATGGCTTAAGTTCTTCAACTGGAATTGTACACATATAGTTTGTACACTCCATTCCTTAATCCACAAAATAAAAGGACAAACCAGAAGGATGCATTCCCAAAGTATTGGGGCTGATCACATCTTTTTCTGATTATGTTCTTTTGGAGTTTAACTATCTAAGCTCTAGAAATATGGGAACAGGTGAGGCCTGGAGTATTCTGCATTGAGTAGTTCAGGATCCATTGATAGAATTCAAAGTCTTACCAGGGGGCTGTGCAAGCCAGATGCTGCTGCTTTAACTTGACTTTTCCCTGCATTTGGAGAGTGCCCCAGCCAGGTAAGGGCTTCCAGTCACAATCATCATCTTCTGTGTATAATGTGAAATGTTTTACACTGTGCTCCCATTTAGGATCCTTACACTTCTTTTTAACTTAAAAATTGTTCCATATTTACACTTATATCCATAGATCTGTGTATGTGATCACTTATAGTTTTTAATAACTTCATGGAATCCTGTTGGATTGCTATACTGAATTTACTTAATGTTCCCCTGAATTGGACATTTAAACCGATTCGATTTTGGTTTTTATTAATATGCTGTTAGAAACTTTGTTCACGTTGTTTACTTTCTTCCTTTCTGTCTCTCTTTTCCTTTTGAGTATTTCCTTGGGAATATAGTCCCAAAGAAGAATTAAGGATCAGAGGTTTTATAGCTCTTGTTGCATAGCGTCAGACAGCCTGCAGAAACACTGGAGTCATTCACAGTGCCCCCAGCGATGGTTGAGCACACTTGTTCCCGACAGCTCTGCCAGTATTGTTCTATCATTGTCTCTTATGCTGTTTTTAAGTAGGTGTACAGTTATTTTGATTCATATTTCTTAAATTATTAGTGAGGTGGAACATTTTCCCATGGGTTGGTTTATCAGCTACATTTCCAGGGAACGGAATGCGTATATAAAGTGGCTGGCGCAGGTTACCGCTTAATAATGTTCTTTCTCTCTCCTTCTTTTCCCTTTCCCTCATTAGTCATTGGTCAAATAGGGTGTCATTACTGATGACAGTATGTTTATATCACAATATAAGATTTCATTCCTATTTTGGATCGTAAATATTTATCCATTATATCTATCGTAATTTAAAACTTTCTTTTGCTCCCTTTATATTTGTTTTGTTAGTTTTTATTAAGGAGACTTTATTTTTTTAATTGAAGTATAGTTGATTTACAATGTTGTGTTAATTACCACTGTACAGCAAAGTGTTTCTCTTATATATAAACATTCTTTTTTTATATTCTTTTCTATTATGGTTTTCATAGGATATTGAATATAGTTCTCTGTGCTGTACAGTAGGACCTTGTTGTTTATCCATTCTATATATAACAGCTTACATCTGCTAACCCCAACCTCCCACTCCATCCTTCTCCCAACCCCCTCCCCCTTGACAACCACCAGTCTGTTCTCTATGTCTGTGATTCTGTTTCTGTTTCATAGATAGGTTCATTTGTGTCATATTTTAGGTTCCACATATAAATGGTATCATATGGCATTTGTATTTCTCATTCTTATTTCACTTAGTGTGATAATCTCTAGTTGAATCCATGTTGCTGCAAATGGTATTATTTTGTTATTTTTTATGGCTGAGTAGTATTCCACTGTATATATGTACCACATCTTCTTTATCCATTCATCTGTCAATGGACATTTAGGTTGTTTCCATGTCTTGGCTATTGTGAATAGTGCTGCTCTGAACATAGGGGTGCATGTATCTTCTTTAATTATAGTTTTATCCAGATATATGCCCAGGATTGGGATTACTGGATCATATGGTAATTCTGTTTTCAGTTCCCTGAGGAACCTCCATACTGTTTTCCACAGTGGCTACACCAACTTACATTCCCACCAACAGTGTAGGAGGGTTCCCTTTTCTCCACACCCTCTCCAGCATTTATTGTTTGTAGATTTTTTGATGATGGCTATTCTGACTGGTGTGAGGTGGTACCTCATTGTAGTTTTGATTTGCATTTCTCTAATTATTAGTGATGTTGAGAATCCTTTTGTGTGCCTATTGGCCATCTATATGTCTTCTTTGGAGAAATGTCTAGGTCTTCTGCCCATTTTTTTGATAGGGTTGTTTGGTTTTTTTGTTGTTGAGTTGTATGAGCTGTTTGTATATTTTGGAAATTAAGCCCTTGTTGATCGCATCATTTGCAAATATTTTCTGCCACTCTGTAAGTTTTCTTTTCATTTTGTTTATGGTTTCCTTTGCTGTGCAAAAGCTTGTACGTCTGATTAAGTCCCATTTGTTTATTTTTGTTTTTATTTCTATTGCCTTGGGAGACTGACATAAGAAAACACTGGTATGATTTATGTTAGAGAATGTTTTGCCTGTGTTCTCTTCTAGGAGTTTTATGGTGTTATGTCTTATGTTCAAGTCTTTAAGCCATTTTGAGTTTATTTTTGTATATGGTGAGAGGGTATGTTCTAACTTCATTGATTTACATGCAGCTGTCCAACTTTCCCAACACCACTTGCTGAAGACTGTCTTTTACCCATTGTATATTCTTGCCTCCTTTGTTGAAGATTAATTGACCATAGGTGTGTGGGTTTACTTCTGGGCTTTCTATTCTGTTCCATTGATCCATATGTCTGTTTTTGTTCCAATACCACACTGTTTTGATTACTGTAGCTTTGTAGTATTGTCTGAAGTCTGGGAGAGTTATGCCTCCTGCTTTGTTCTTTTTCCTCAGGATTGCTTTATTAATTCTGGGTCTTTTATGGTACTGTATAAATTTTAGGATTATTTGTTCTAGTTCTGTGAAAAATTTCATGGGTAATTTGATAGGGATTGCATTAAATCTGTAGATTGCTTTGGGTAGTATGGCCATTTTAACAATGTTGATTCTTCCAATCCAAGAGCATGGGCTATCTTTCCATTTCCTTAATTTCCTTTATTAATGTTTTATAGTTCTCAGAATACAAGTCTTTCACCTCCTTTGTCAGGTTTATTCCTATGCATTTTATTTTGGGGGGTGTGATTTTAAAAGGTATTGGTTTTTTTTACATTCCCTTTCTGATACTTCACTGTTGGTGTAAAGAAATGCAACCAACTTCTGTATGTTAATCTTGTATCCTGCTACTTTGCTGAATCCGTTTATCAGTTCTAGTAGTTTTGTGTGGAGTTTTTAGGGTTTTCTATATATAGTATCATATCATCTGCATATAATGACAATTTTACCTCTTCCCTTTCAATTTGGATATATTTTATTTCTTTTTCTCGTCTAATTGCTGTGGCTAGGACTTCCAATACTGTGTTGAATAGAAGAGGTGAGAGTGGGCGTCCTTGTCTTGTTCCAGATTTTAGTGGGAAGGCTTTCAGCTTTTCCCCATTGAGTACTATATTAGCTGTGGGTTTGTCATAAATAGCTTTTATTATCTTGAGTTATGTTCCCTTTATACCCACTTTGGTAAGAGTTTTTATCATGAATAAAATGGACGTTGAATTTTGTCACATGCTTTTTCTGCATCTATTGAGATGATCCATGTGGTTTTTGTCTTTTCTTTTGTTTATGTGGTGTATCACATTGACTGATTTGTATATGTTGAACCATCCATGTGAACTTGGGATGAATCCTACTTAGTTGTGGTGTATGATCTTTTTTATGTGTTGTTGGATTCAGTCTGCTAATATTTTGTTGAGAATTTTTAGGAGACTTTAAATAGACTTCAAAATATTTGAATCTACCTCCCTCCTGCCTTATAATACTAGTTAGTCTGTCAATAGTCATGAAGTCATCTCTCAGCTATAGCTGGAATAAATACCCTTTTTTTAAAATGACCAATTTGGAAAGTATTGTCATGTTTGGTAAGTTATGGATATAATCTACTTTCCTTCTTATTGATACTATTGATACCAGATTGTTCCACCAGCATTTATTAAATGGTGATTCTGTCATCCATTTATTGTGATTCTTAGTTGTTTGTTTGTTTGCTGTATCCTAAGAACTTATATGTGCTTAAATTCATCTCTGGAATCGCTATTTTATTGGAGTCTTTGTCCTGGCTTTGATCCAACAAAATTCAGTTCTGATGAAGATCACTTTATAATATATACTTAAATTTGATTATTACATCCTCCAATCTTCTTTGGTATTATTGTGTATTTAGTTTTCCTTATTAATTTTGCTAGTGATTAATCACATACTAGAGCAGGCTCGCAGGAATTTAATTGTTCTTATGTTAATCTGTTTTTTGTTTTATAGATTAATGTTAGTGATATTACTCTAAATTTTCTAAATCAGGAGCAATGGCTGTAACTTTGTTTATTTAGGTATTTCTTTATTTTTCTTCCCATTATGGTTTTATCATTTTTACTTCACCACATATCTTATTCATCTAGATTTGTAGGTTCTCAAGTATTTTATTTTTTTTTCAGTATTGGGGATAGTAGCATTTTTCACTGCCTTTTCTAGCTCTACATCATTGGTGTGCATTGGATTGTTCTTGCATTTTCTATTTACACTATTGTATCATCTGCAAAAAAGTGGTATTTCTATTTCTGCCTTTCCTATACTTATTCTCTATTTCTTGTTCATCTTGTCCTGCAATCTTTTTTACTATGACCTCCAGTAGAGGTGCTGAGAGGAGCATCTTAGACCTCTGCCTGTGTTTGCAAAGTAAAGTCCCCAGAACTGTGCTATCCACTACAGTTAGCAGCTACTAGCCACTGGTGGATATTTAAATTCAAGTAAACTAAAAATTAAGTAAAATTTAAAAATCGGTTTTTCAGTCACATTAGCCACATTTAAGTATGCGATATGGCACATGTGACAAGTTACTGCTATACCGGACAGTGCAGGAATAAAGGTTTCCATCATTGCAGAAAATGTGAATGGACAGCTGTCATCTAGGATCTCCACACTAAAAATAATATTGAAACTCTGATTTAAATCTCCAATCTTTTTTATCTCAAGGAATACACCCCCTCTTCCTATTTCAAAGGGTTCTTATAAAGAGCTAATGTTGAATGTTAATGGTGGTCTGCTCAGCATCCACCAAAATAATTCTTGGATTTAAAAATAATGTTTTTTCTATCAAAGTGTTGAACCATCCTAATAATTTCCCCATGTAGTGCTAATTCTAACTTCGTAGGATAGCTCATATTGTTTGTTTTTGAAACGTTTCCCCTTTCTGTCTGTAGGATATTATTTGTGATTTATGAAACTACATTCTTGAGTAAGACAGTCCTGTAATTCCAAAACACCCCCGCTGCCCACAGTGTCATCCTCATTAGTGTTCAATCAAGATCTTATTTACTTCCTAATATGAGTTCTAGAACATATCTTGTCTATATTTTAAAACAGTTTATGTAACTGGTATGTGAAAATTTAGTGATGTTCTCCTGAGAATTCATTAGGGGCTTCTTTTAGAAATGTATGGTGGGAACAGAATCTTCCCTCACAGTTCCTCTGATATGAGTCTCTTCATGTTTGTCATTTTTTATTCAACATAATTAGTTCAGCAAGCACCATTGAATCTAAACTTCTGGTAAAACACTAGGCAAAGTGCTGGATGACAACCTGAATGTGACATGGGCAATCAAAAAGAAGGAGGATTTTCACGTTCCCTCTTCTTGGATTCTTCAAGGCTTCCCCCTACCTTTCAACCCCCCTGCCCCACTGGACTTCCCAACATGAGTCACCAGGTCAGTCTTCTCATCTCCCCACCCCCATCCCTTGACCTCATTACCTCTTCCCAACTCCAAGTTTCTTGTGCAGAGAATGCCCTTTTCCTCTTCACCTCTCATTCACCCTGAGGACCCACCCAAAGTTCCTGTCTTTGTGATTTTCCCTGAGTGATTTCTTTCTGCTCTCATCTTAATGTATTCCTTGAGTGTGTCATTCTTTTTGGCAAATAACTATTCACATCCTTGTCATATTATCTAATTATCTTCTGTGTCATTATGTACATGTCATATGTCTAATATCCCTGTGGGGGTGGGCGTGGAGGGAGATTTCAGGTCTTCTATTTCTTTTGTTTAGCAAACAGAGTCCAGGATATAGAGCTGAGTATGTGGCAGGTATTAAGAGATACTTGTTGAATAAGTATTTTGATAAATTAAGGAATCTCACTTCATTACCAGGCAAAAACAGTAAAATCTGTGGCCAAGGGCACGTTTTATTAGCTTTAGTAAACTAGTATAACCTATTAGGAGAAAAAGGCAAAGGAAATTCCATAAAGGACCGTACTCATCTTCCAAGTTTGTTAATTCAGCCACTGTTTCCCCTTCACTCAACAGATAACTCTTGAGTATCTCCTGCGTGCTAGATGTGGGAGATACAGTGTTGAACAAAATCAACACGGTCCCTGGCTTCATGGTATTCACAGTCTAGCAGGAGAGATTGGTATTAAACCAGGAAACCAACAAATACATAATTCCAAATCGTACTAAGTGCTATAAAGGAAAGAGAAGGTTATGGACAGTTAATGTTAGCCTGGGTGGTCGATCAGGGCCTCGGTCAGGTTAGGAAGTGACATTTAAGCTGAGAGCTGAAGGACTGATCACTAGCCAAGTGAAGCCAAGTAAAGAAGCTAGACAGAGGGAACAGCATGTTCAAAGGCTCTGAAGCATGAAAGAGCTTAGTGGGTTTGAGACACAGTCAAAGGTCAGTGTGTGACTGGAGCATGGTGAATAAAGGGGAAATTGACATGGTTGAGGCAGATCCAGATCCCAAAGTACTTGGGTTTTAGGCCATCTGGATGTACACGTTAGAGATTTTTCTAAGCCAACGTATGTGCCCACTACTGCTCCAGCAATATACATATATATTATCTTATTTAATACTGAGAACATCCATATTATGTCGGTACTTTTATTATGCCCATTTTCCAGTTGAGGAAAACAAAGCTCAGAGGTGTGAAGCAGCTAGCCTAGGGGTCACACAGAATGTTGGTGAAGGGGTCAATATATAACCAGGTTGTCTTGAGCCTCCAGAGCCCAAGTTCTGACCGCTGGGTGGCTGACGGAGTTGCGCGGTGTAGGGAGCAGGCAGATAAATTAGGGGGCTCCTTCAGCAGTCCAGGTGAGAGGCCAGAGCTTGGACCAGGGGATGCTGTGTAATTGGGGGAGAAATCAGTATTTTGGAGTCAGGGCAAGAGGAGAGAAAGGGAAATATGATATAAGGGAATAACTATATATGCTTTACTTAGACGTTTTAAAAAAGGCTTTGAAATCTCATTTTAAAGAATTTAGAATTTAGAAAAGAAACAAACTAACCAGCAAAAGCATAGCATGGGGCTTCCCTGGTGGCGCAGCGGTTGAGAGTCCGCCTGCCGATGCAGGGGACACGGGTTCTTGCCCCGGTCCGGGAAGATCCCACATGCCGCGGAGCGGCTGGGCCCGGGAGCCATGGCCGCTGAGCCTGCGCGACCGGAGCCTGTGCTCCGCAGCGGGAGAGGCCACAACAGTGAGAGGTCCGCGTAACGCAAAAACATAAATTAAAAAAAAAAAAAAAAAAGCATAGCACGAAAATTAGGATCAGAAATGCAGTACAAATCAGACTAATAAAGTAAGATTTTTTTGGTTTTTTTTAAACTGGTACAGTGGAAAAGAAGAAAATAAGTGAAAAAGGAAATATAATTATTATAAAAGAAGTGGGCCATTTGTATGGAATATCATTTATAACTCCTTGCTAAATTAGCTAACCAAGCTGAAAAGATAACTTAAGTCGAGTGAGATAATGAAATTGGTCAACACTTCATTGTCATGAGATCTGATATGAGATCTATGCCCTCCATGGGGCCCATTCTTTTTCTTTTTTCCCCCTCTTCTTTCCCTGTCTGTTGAAGTCTGACCAGTCTTCACGATCCTGTTCAAATCCCTTCCTAAAATAGAAAAATGAAACCATCAACGTGTATACATGATTATTTTAGCCCAAATCAGCAATTACCATCAGTAGAGACAGCCTTGCCGTAGTACAAGCAAAGGTTACGTTATGTTCAGCCTTTTCTGTTGAAGAGAGCAAAGATGGGTTTCATCTACTTTAGAAATGCTTTCTACCACAACAGACATATTTTTTAAACAAGCAAGTTCTGTACCATAAAAATTATCTAGAAACGTTTATCATATGGATTACCGAGTGGGCTGAATAAAATTAGAAGGAAGCATCTAAGGGCGAATTTAGGTTATAAATGTTTAGGTAAAAACGTCAAGTTATAGCTGCTGTGCTGCTCACTTTTATTCTCTTGAGAAAAGGTGAATGACAATGGTGAGAAGTAAATTACCATCAGGTTCTCCAACTGAGATGTGAGGAAACCTGTTTCCAGTTTCCAGCGAGCAGGACTGTGTCTATCTAGGTGTGTGCCCAGAAGCTCCTCTACTGACAGAGCAGGAAAGGGAGGAAGAACCCCTGGGAGTGGCTGCCAGGTCCCACCTCATGTCCGTCTACTCCAAAGCTTCCTCCTCCTGGGGGAAGTCTCCCCAGCTGTGGAAAACTTCACACCTGGGACGGGGCTCACTACCAGCCTATGGGACCTCCCTTAGAGAGCCAGCAGCTCTTCTCCATGGACCAATTGCTCTCTATGAGGGGGGGTTGGGAAACTTGCAGAACAATGGCGGAAGATGAATAGAGAAGTTGGTCAAAAATGGAGTCTCAAGCCGTGTGCATTAGGCATTGCCAGATTACGATGTCTGCATCATATCGAAAGCAGTTTCACTTTCATATATCAAGTTCAGGCCACTCGAGTTTCCTTTTCCATATAGAGTCCCTCATGTGAAAGGAAGGAAGGAAAGTAAGGTAAGCAGAGGGAAGAAGAGAAGCAGCAGAGAGGATGGATAACTAGATGCTAACACTAGGCCGTTCAGTTATTCATTCATGCACTCTTGCATGCATTTGACATTACTAAGCCAGGGCAGAGTGGGCTCCTGAGATGACCAAGGTACCATCTTGAGGTATCTCCTTTGGATGGTCAGCCACATGTTCCCAGACACTGGTATGTCTAGATGTTATATGCAAAGTCCCTGGCATAGCATCTGGCACATATTTGGTACTTGGCAAACCCTGACTGTCATCACATCACCATCACTATCATCGTTACAAAGCTGTGAGATCCTCGAGGACAAGACAGGTTGTTCTTAAATCTTGGAACTTCTGGGTTGGCAAAGTGTCTAGTGCAGACATCAGACTCCGTGAATATTACGTTGACCTATTGACCAACTGAATGAAGACATTTTTGAGCACCTACTCCACGCTGCCACCTTTAAAAGGCATGGAGAAAGCTTCTGAGACTGACCTTTGTCCTAAAACGAGATGGGGCATAAATTTAAAATGCTGTAAATTGAAAAGTCAATATACGGGTAGCATTTGCTAAGTGCCAAGTGAACAGAAACAGAAGGAGCTTCAGGAATTTGGGGGAGGACTAAATTCTGTGGATTGGTAGGGAGAGTGTGACATGTCTTAATCCAGAATTTAATCAAGTTCAGAGTCTTGTTTTTTTATTTTTTTTAATTTGGTTGCACTGGGTCTTAGTTGCGGCAGGTGGGCTCCTTAGTTATGGCTTGCCAGCTCCTTAGTTGTGGCATGCAAATTCTTACTTGTGGCATGCATGTGGGATCTAGTTCCCTGACAAGGGATCTAGAAACCCGGGCCCCCTGCATTGGGAGCTCGGAGTCTTAACCACTGTGCCACCAGGGAAGTCCCAGGTTCAGAGTCTTAAAAGAAGCGCTGACCCTTTAACTCTTTGGCAGTGGGAATGGGGAAGAAAAAACTCTCCCCCAAGGCATGAGATTACAGACCCTCTCATTCTGTTGTGTGCTGGTAAATATTCAACAACCAGTTCTCCAGAAAAAAAAAGTATGTGTATGAATGCATAAGTACATATAAGTCTTATTGACATGAAGGATCTGTAGCGCACAATTCATAAGTAATAATAAAATGTCTAATCGTCTTTCTTGTAAATTCCACGAGCCAGTTGATCCTCACTGAACGTTTTTGTTGATTTTTGTGTCGTGTTATCCATAGCTGACCTATGGTCGCAGTTCAACCGTGATTTGACTAGTGGAATTTCATCCCAGTCCACTAACTCCCAATTCATTTACTGTCATTAAATCTGATATGTGATCTGCTAAACTATTTCTCCCTCTTGCGCCGTGGTTCGGCTTACGATTTTTCAACTTTACAGTGGTGAGGAAACTATATACATTCAATAGAAGCTGTACTTCGATTTTTGAATTTTGATCTTTCCCCGGGCTGGCGATGGGCAGTGTGATACTCTCTTGGGATGCTGGGCAGCGGCAGCAG
This sequence comes from Leucopleurus acutus, assembly GCF_964270905.1. Taxonomy (NCBI): domain Eukaryota; kingdom Metazoa; phylum Chordata; class Mammalia; order Artiodactyla; family Delphinidae; genus Leucopleurus; species Leucopleurus acutus. Next base: position 66,483,358 of record NC_139151.1, read on the forward strand.
ACACAGCTCCCAGTCAGCCACGCCACTGTGAAGATAAACAACCGATACCCTTACAACCATTCTGTACTCATACAACCAGTCTGTTTTTCACTTTCAATACAATCAATTACATGAGACATCCCACATTTCATTATAAAGTAGGCTTTGTGTGAGATGAGTTTGCCCAACTGTAGGTTGATGTAAGTGTTCTGAGCATGTGTAAGGTAGGCTAGGCTAAGCTACGATGTCTGGCAGCTTAAGTGTATTAAATGCATTTTCGACATCCGCTATTTTAGACTTAACAGTGGGTTTATCGGGATGTAACTTTATCGAAAGTCAAGGATGATCTGTGTTATATTCATTCAACTGAAACCTCTTTCAGCTTAAGCATTACATTTATCAGAGCTTACTCATTCACCACCAAGCTCAACACCTTCTTTGCCGAACCAGATAATCGTTTTCAAGTACTGGGAGAGTATTTTCTTCTTCTTCTTTTTTTTTTCAATACTATTCACAATGTAATGACTACAGACATGACTCACTTTTCTTTGTCTTGGATTGAAAAGATTTATTTTGTATTCTTCAAGCCTCAGCGAACACTAACTTGCAGTTATTCACAGTCTAGTTACCCAATTCTGGGCTGTCTGAGCTCCATGATTCTGCTTTCCTCTTCACAGGCTCAATTTTGGGTGGAGCGTTTTCTTGTTGTTGTTTTTTGAAACATCTTTATTGGAGCATAATTGCTTCACAGTGGTGTGTTAGTTTCTGCTTTATAACAAAGTGAGTCAACCATACATATATCCCCATACCTCCTCCCTCTTGCGTCTCCCTCCCACGCTCCCTATCCCACCCCTCTAGGTGGACATGACTCACTTTTAAGTTTAATCTGCATTATTGACATTCCTTCCATCACTTCCTTAACTCTAGATAATCAGCAGAGCAAGAAACCAAGCTCTGACTTGCAGTGTTTGCTATTTATATACTTGTGTGTATAAATACCACCCCTGTCGTGGCCAATTTTGTGATATCCTTGAACGTGGACTTGGGAAGAGATACACGATTTAACACATCATTATGTAGTATTTCTACCACATAGATCTTATAAATGTACAAAATCCTA